>NW_021636285.1:0-186234 GCF_004799145.2 Neltuma alba
ACTTTTTTTTCTTTTTAATTTTTTTGAAATAGTCCCAATGACAACTAAAACATCTCATAATAATAATACCTCAGCCACCTCCTACAAGAAAGGGAGGCCCATAATAAGTCCAAACTGTAGGAAACTAAAGGTGTCGGCAATGAATATGCTCCAGTCATTTTGTCACACAATATGGTTTAAACCCTGCTTCTTATTCCTTCTCTAGTAGCTGTATATTTTTTAATTTATTTAATCTTTATTTCTGTCTCCAATTGCGCCAGTATAATTGTAAAGATCCATTTTTAAAAAAAACTTTGTACCATTTTATTTGGAGAGAAATTAAGAACAGTACAATCATTTATGACTACATGATTTTATAATGATGTCTAGTTTTTTCCTTAATAATAAGCTTTGCTCTAGGAAAATAAAAACACAGTTGCAACAGCAATGCATACATATACACACATACATACATATATGATTTTTGTTTCATTATGAATATATTTTTGGGAGAATGACACTCAGGTCTCAAAATCAATTCAAGGCCAACAAAAAAAGTATCAAAATCAATTTAATGATATACTAAGTAGCAAGGAATTTTATTGAAAATAAATTGCAAATAGCAAATCATGTATTCAAGTTTCATAGATTATTCTAATGAGTTTCAATGGAGACTCACATATTTATAAAGAATGATTCATCTTTTAGAAAAAACAGATTTTGAAATCTAATTATCAATAATTGAACTTGTGGGATTTAAATGTCATTTTTTAAAACTTTAATTTAGTTTCCATCCAAACACCTCTTAATCATGAAAGAAATAAAAAGGGGAAAAAGAAAAGAGGCATGTGCTTATGTATCTGTTTCATTGTTTTATTTTATACAATGAATTTTTATTTGGCGATGATTAATATAGAAAATTTTGGGTAAACGTGGGTTAGAGGCCCAAAACATTAAAGATCCACAGTTTCTCTAATCTGTCGCAAAAGTAACTTTAATTTGGATTAAACGAATACTTAGCAAACCGATAATCTCGAATCAATAATCATCAATAGAAACTATAAAAGCTGTTAGAGGGGTCAGTAAAGCATTGAAAAAAAAATGAAATATTATCGTGATGAATCGATTTGACTAGCCAAAATTTGCTTGTTTACTGGCAAACGCGACCAATTGATCAAGTGCAATATTCCATAATAAAATTTACTCTTTTTTATTGATGGTGTTGTTGAGTTGAATCAATTTGATACACATTGCTAGAGATTTTCATGAGATATCCATCTCTTGAACATTGCAAGACATTCTGCAGGTTTGAACTCTGGAGCAGTATGTCCTGCGCCCCGCAATTATATATTATAATAAAAAATCCATCCAATCAATATCTTTCCTTTGATTTTAATTTGTTTCTCCAAGAAAAAAAATAGTCGATGGTGTTTTATTATCTAAAAGTAAAAAAGTGCATATATATAAATATATATTTTATACCTTGACAGTTGCAAATATCATTCGATGGAGCAAGTCCTCGTGTATCTATTGCAAAAAAAAAAAAAAAAGATCAATAATGGAATTAACTAGTCTGAGATACACACACACATATTGAAAGATTAAGAAAATATGCAGTTTTTTTTTTCTGTGTTCGAACTTAGAGAGAAATCAACATACCCGCAACTTGGGCATTGAAATGCCAAGGCCTCCAGTGATGAACAATGGAATAATTCAAAGATCTGATCCATGCTTGTGTTGATAAGAAGAAACTGTCATGTCATCATCTTCACTGATTACATTTACACACACACATATATATGTAAACAACAAATTTAAGTTTTATTATAATCAACCATATATAATTCAAAACCAACAAGATTCTTTAATTATTATATATACACACAGAGACTCAGTTAGGGAAGCAAATTGATACAAAGTAGATGAATGTAAGACCCATTTTATGGTGTAAACTACACCATAAATATGTTTTACATTTAGAATCGGAGGATATACTTATGTCCAGTCCTAAACTACTTTGGGTTAGATTTGATTTTAAATATAAGACATAGCTTACTTTACCTATCAAATTTATAAGTTTTTCCTCAAAATATTCCTATTGATTGTATATATTAAGGGGTTTCTCAACAAAGTAGTTACAAAACACATGATTATATAAGGTAATTTAGGCAGGTCATCAACTTGTATACCAGCTCAACGAATTTATTTAACATCCACAAATTAGTTATCTAGCTCCTAGATTAAACACCGAAGAAAGTAGTACCTAATAACTAAATTTCTGTTTTCAGGACAATAGAAACTAAGAAGAATATGATGGCAATGAAATGGAATGGAAAAGATATATGGAATTAAATGTGAACCTGTATATCAAAGAACGATAGCCTTCTGCACTGAGATTTGCATGAAAATGAAAGCTGCTATTGATTTCAAACTTATAAGGTATTATGATCACAACGTTTCCAATGCCTTACAGTTCCCTGCAACCCAATAAAAAAGAGACAAGAAAAACAAAAGAAAAGTGATTCAAAGGCTATATGTTATTTAATGTACGTCCTCCTGTCCTAAATATGAGAAATAATACGTAGTGCAAATTGGACTACCAATTAGATTTTATATTTAGAGTCGGTGGCAGGATTATATATAAGAGAAGGTTATAACCAACATATTACGCCAAACCTTTCGAACATGGAGTGCTTTGCGAACGCCATCATTGTTGGCCCAATATTGACAAAGATCAGCAACAATGTTGAACAATCACAGAGATTAGTGACATCAACAAGCATTATTCTTACAATAATGTTACTAGCTTTGTAAGTATGATATATGTGGAAGAATTAATGTTTATTTAAGCATTCATTCTTTAATTGTTAATCACCGATTTCATATTGGGACATTGAAACCCTGGAGATGCCTCTGAGACACCAAACACTTAATGGTGCAGTACGATAATAATTACCCGACACGTTGATGCAGTATTTCTGGCCTTCACTTTCTCAGTTAGAGATCTCTTCAAAGTATTTCTTTTGGGCATCGTTCTTAGATCATAACCGCAAAAGGCTGGTTCCAAAATCTGAATATGATCCACTTCTGCAATTAACTGAAACCAAAAAGAGAAATCGAACAACTGAATTGAAACACCCTTATGCTTATCTCTCTCTAGTTCTATAAAATATAGGGTTGGAAATTAAATTAGTTCAATAGTTGGTTAATTATATTACCTCTTGGAATGGCTGGAAATCTCTGAGACATAACAAGTTTCTGGGGTCAATGTTTCTGTAATTTCCTCTACAGTTCTGCTGTAATGACTGTTCTTGTAGAATCAATAGTTCCAATAAGTTAGTCTTTCTTAAAACAATCATTTTGACAACTTCTGTGCACTTAGAATATAACTTGTCCATCATTATGGTATTTACCTCGTAGAGTTCATCAGAGATGAGTCCCATTCCGTGAGCAACAGGGATTGCATAATTTATTTCAAGCTTTGTTGTCAATGGATTCCCCAGTATACATCCCTACACGTAATACAGGTTTAACATTTGAGTCTACTATGTGTCCTTCAACCCTTGAAATTTATAACGTTGTCTTTAATGTAAAAGAAGAAATGGAGAGAACTATGATTTGAAACCTGGATATTTATCGCGGCTGAACCCCATTTTCATTGGCTGAAGCGAGCACATGTAATGAACCATTAGGTTATGTGCATATCTATGCAAATATATATATATTATATATTATATAGAGAGAGAGAGAGAGAGAGAGAGAGTCCTTATATTATAAATTAGGAGTACTAATTGTACCGTGTGAAATTTCTTGAAACAAGGGTGGAATAGGAATGCCAGCATAAGAGTCGCCGGCTAGATTAACTTTATGTGGTAGGTATTCCAGATGATTTATGCCACTACAAATCAAAATTAATAGATGTTTCAGATTATTTGAACATTATTTATATCGTATAATAAAATGTTTTGATATAATATCACGAAATTAAGCTTTTCATATTGATCACCTTGATGATAATTAAATATGAAGTAGGTTGTTAAAAATGTACCTTTGAAGTTGAACTTCCCTTAATTGTCGCTTTGGGGTTACTCCAAAAATTAACCGAATTAATGCAATATAGTGCAAAACTCGGGTCGTTTCACTTTGAGGAGCCGAAAACGAAATTAAACCCTAGTAAATAAATGCAAGTAACCTAAACTATAAAAAGAGATTTTTGATTTTGAAAAGCTGTTAATTAAATACTACGAATCAAATTGAAATTAAAATACTTTTTTTTTTTTTTCTTTATATAAAAGTGATTGAAATAATGAAGATAAAAGAAATGAAAATGAGACACACAAATAACACTGATAAAAATCAATCCTCCAATTCAACAACGCAGGCAATCATCACTCTAAAAGATGTGGGAGTTAAAAACAATGAATTAAGAATTATAATTAAGCTTTTGATCCAACAACCGAGCCACCTCGAGTTGCCACAAAATATTTTCCTAAAATCCCAACTTACTAACTGCAACCAGAATAGTAAAATGGGATTAAGGATGCTAAAAACCAATGCTTAATTAGAACTCTTAAATCCAAAATAACAGAATTAAAGCTAGCAAGAGACTATATGATCCAAAATTCTAAGCCACCTTAGAAAATCACAATATATTAATTCCAAAATCAATACAAATGTCATAACCACAACATTATAATTGAGATCAAAACTATAAACAGCCCAATGTCAAATACTAAGCAATAATTCAGTCACAATAATCCCCAAATATAATCAGATTAAGCAATACAATTATCCCAATAATAGAAAAACTATCCTAAGACCTAGGAATTGTTAAACAATTATTGAGTAGGAAATTAAAGCAACTAAAACTCCCCTTGATCCAATTGCTAGCCTCCTGCCATTATTGTTGAATTAGAGATTTCAGAGCTCTAGCCACGCATTGCCAGAGAAATGCCACAATCAATGTTCTTTGCGGTCTGCCATGGAAGAACACTGTTCACGCCGTCGAGCTCGTGCTGCCCTCTGTTCTGCTCTCGTCTCAGTTCAAGCTGCTGTCTCTCTGTCTTGTGCTGCTGGTTCGCTCTCCCGTCGCTGATTCTCTCTGCCACCAGAAAGATTCAACGGAGAAGATGATGAATGGTCCCCTCTCTTCGTTCGCCGCCTCCAGCCGCCAGCTCTCTCCGTGTTCGTGCTCTCTCCGTTCGGCTTCGGTTCGCTCTTTTCTCCTCGCCGCGTCAGCCAGCTCTTTTGTGTGTGTGCTCCCCGCTTCGATGATGATTTATTAGGTTGGGGCAAAACGCAACGTTTTGCCCCCAACTTATTATTATTATTATTTTTTAATTTAATTTTTTTTCTTTTTTTTTCTTTTTTTTTTATTTTTTATTTTTGAATCTTCCAAGAACCTGCAAGCAAAATTCAAGGATAAGGTAGCATTAATTGTCCTTAAAAATCAATTAATCATAATTAAATCAAAACATGACAATTTTGCCCCTATAAAATAATAATTCAAAATAAAACAAAATAAATCAAAAACAATCAATTAAGGCAAAAAGGGACCAATTAAGTTGACAAAACCCATATAAAAGATACCAAAATATATAAAAATAATTGAGTTTGTCAACTCCCCCACACTTAGCCTTTTGCACTCCTGGGCAAAACTTCATTAAAGAAGAATCCAATAGAGACACTCAATGCAAGCAAACATAAAACTAACTAAGCATGAATGTGCAATTAACTCAAGCAACCTTTATTCTTAATTAATCAACAATCATAGAATACTTCAGTGCAAAGAAATTAACACAAGAAACATAGCAGGATAAAAGAAGAGAAACATAATAGAGCTCACATAGGGTACAAGTGTTTCACTCATCTCTCAAATGGGAAAAATTTCACTCAATCCACCTAGATTAGCACCTACCATAAGCTTGTAGAAATTCTAATATCTCCACCACTAACATACCTTAGACTCATGATCAAGGGGACTTGAAGGGTTGTAATGTTGGAAACAAGGCCAAATGAATGAAATGGACTAACAAGTGAAATGCATGAGTAATAAAGTATCAACTCAAAGTGAGCTAAAGTACAATCATAAACAACACCAAAGTGCAGATTTTAACCTTTTGAGACAGAAATCTTTGCTCTTCAAACCACCATGGAATGCCTTATTTCAAATTTATTCTTTTGTTGCAACTTATTTTCTCTTCTTTTTTTTTTTTTACTTTCTTTCTTTGGCTTTTCTAAACATTTTCTTCTCTTTCTTGCCTTTTTTTTTCTTTTTTTTCTATTTCTTTTTTTCTTTTTTTTTTTTTTTTTTTGCATCCAAACTCAAGAAGGCAAAGATATAGACTTTAATGATGTACTTTTCAAAATGAAAAATCAGATAACTCATGCAAAACACTTGCTTAAAAGTACTGAATGGAATGAAAGTGAAGGCTCAAAGGGGTGAACAAAGGTTAAATGAAGTGGTTTGTGTTTGGGTAAAGGGTTTAGAAATGAATGCCCCTATCATCTTCACAAACCTAGGTATTAATGCAGCTTTGAAAAAGAATCTAGACAAGTTCTAGAGGTTAACCAAAACTAGGTGAAAATCACACAAGATGAGAAAATATATGGCTCAACAATCCTTCCATCAAGGCTTTCTCCAAGATGTTTCCTCCTTAAGTATCAAGCTATGAAACAAGGTTAATAACACTGCACCAAAGGCATTCTACTATGCTAATCAACTAAGAACAGAAATCACTTAAATCAAATGCAATCAAACTCAGCCGTGCAACATTCACAAGCATTGTGCAAAAAGATTTTAAAAGAGATGCCCAAGGATTACAAAAGTCAAGAGTCAGCAACAGAGAGAAACAGCAACTCGCCCATACAGCAGTGCAGAGCACTGAGGCGAATGAAAATAGGAGGACACAGAAACTAGCAGCAAAATTCCCAAGCAAGAATCACTCTCAAATCATGCGATGCAATTCAGAAATCAACCAATAGGCAGAGAAGAGAGCAATTATAGCAGCAATACTTAGGAAACAGGAGCAAATCCAAAGGCAAATTTTTTTTTTTTTCAAAAGAAAGCTCAACAACTCAACAACAATCCCTCCCCCACACTTGATCAATACATTGTCCTCAATGTTAAGATAATGTGAAATGAAAATAGACAAATATAAATCAAGTGATCAGAAGAGATGGCAGAATCAAGAGGAAACAAAACAAACAACTACTAAACAGAAATAAACAGCTACAACTACAACTACTGGAAAAGTTCCCTCCCCCACACTTACTCCTAACTATCTCAGCAAACAGATATCACCAGCAATACAACATAAAGTAAAAGAGTAGGGTGGAAGGGAACAACCGGGTGATCAGGGAGGTCTGTGATTCTCATGGTAGTGCTTCAGTAGATGGCCGTTGACTTGTGAAGTTATACCGGTCTCCTCATCTACGAGCTCTACCGTGCCAAAGGGATATACTTTAGTAACTCTAAACGGACCTTCCCACTTGGTGACAAACTTCCCGGGCATCAGCTTCAACCGGGCTTTAAACTTTAGAACCTTGTCACCTTCATGAAACTGCTTCCTCAGAATCTGTTTGTCATGAATCATTTTCAGCTTGTCTTTGTAGATTCTGGCATTGTCGTAGGATTCAAGTCTCATCTCTTCAAGTTCCTGGAGTTGCATCTTCCGATTGATAAGTGAAGATTCGAGATCTGCATCACATGCCTTGATTGCCCAATAAGATTTGTGCTCGATCTCCATAGGTAGATGGCAAGCCTTGCCATAGAGCAACCGGAAGGGGGACATGCCTATAGGGGTCTTGTAGGCAGTCCTGTAAGCCCAAAGAGCTTCCTCAAGCCTTTCACTCCAGTCCTTACGGGATGGTTTCACGATCTTCTCAAGTATTCGTTTCACTTCCCGGTTAGAGACTTCAGCTAACCCATTCGTCTGAGGGTGATAAGGAGTGGCCAGCTTGTGATTGACTCCATGTTTAGCCAATAGAGACTTGATGGTCCTGTTGCAGAAGTGTGTTCCTTGGTCACTGATGATTGCTCTTGGAATGCCATACCTGCAAAAGATATGAGAACGTAAGAACTTGGCAACAGTAGAAGCATCATCTTTCCTAGTTGGCACTGCCTCTACCCATCTAGACACATAATCTACTGCAAGTAATATGTATGAAAATCCAAAAGACGAAGGGAAGGGACCCATAAAATCCATGCCCCACACATCAAAGATTTCACAAAAATGCATAGGTCTTAGAGGCATCTCATGCTTCCTACCCAAACTCCCAAACCTCTGACACTTATCACAAGACTTGCAGAAAGAATAAGCATCCTTAAATAGAGAAGGCCAATAAAAACCACACTCTAAAACCCTCCTAGCAGTCCTATTAGCACTAAAATGCCCCCACAAGATAAAGAATGTGCAAAGGTAAGGATAGAGTGGATCTCATTATTTGGAACACAGCGTCTGATGATCTGGTCACTGCATTGCTTCCACAGGATTGGAGCATCCCAGATATAGTATCTTGCCTCCCTCTTCAGCTTATCAATCTGAAATTTAGACATAGAAGGAGGTATAAGGTCAGTGACAAGATAATTAACTATATTAGAGTACCAAGGCTCATGAACAGCCAAGGCAAAAAGTGCAGAATCAGGAAATGAGTCAATAACAAGATCAGAAGAGTCAACTCCCTGTGTGCCTTCAGGTAACCGACTAAGGTGGTCAGCTACATGATTCTCCGCTCCAGCTCGATCTCTAATCTCGATATCAAACTCCTGTAGCAGCAAAGCCCATCTCAGCAGTCTAGGTTTAGACTGAGGCTTCTTAAATAGGTATCGAACCGCTGCATGATCTGTAAAGACAACCACTCGAGAGTTTATAAGATACTGTCTAAACTTATCCAAAGCAAAAATAATAGCAAACAGTTCCTTCTCCGTAGTGGTATAATTCACTTGAGCGGAATCAAGCGTCTTGGAGGCATATGCGATGACTCTAGACTGTTTCTCCTCCTTCTGTCCAAGCATGGCACCTACTGCAAAGTTAGAAGCATCACAAGACAACTCAAAATGTAAATTCCAGTTAGGTGCAGTGAGAATAGGAGGTGAAACAAGCATAGATTTCAAAGTGTCAAAAGCATGTCTACACTTATCATCAAATTTAAATTCAGTATCCTTTTTCAATAAGGTAGAAAGAGGCAGAGCAACTTTACTAAAATCCTTAATAAAGCGCCGATAGAAACCTGCATGTCCTAAGAAAGACCTCAAATCCTTTAAACAAGTAGGATAAGGAAGGGATGAAATAACTTCAATTTTGGCCCTATCAACCTCAATCCCCTTTTGAGAGATGAGGTGACCTAAGACTATCCCTTTATCAACCATGAAATGACACTTTTCAAAGTTTAAAACCAATTTCTTATCAATACACCTCTCAAGAGCCTGCTCTAGGCTATTCAAGCACTCATCAAAACTCTCACCATAAACAGTGAAGTCATCCATAAAAACTTCCATGTTTTGCTCTAGAAGATCACTAAATATCGCCATCATGCACCTTTGAAAGGTGCCTGGAGCGTTACACAACCCAAATGGCATCCTTCGATAAGCAAAGGTACCAAAAGGGCATGTGAAGGTAGTCTTGTCCTGATCTTCAGGAGCGATAGGTACCTGAAAATAGCCAGAAAAACCGTCAAGAAAACAATAGTGAGACTTTCCTGAAATTCTTTCCAACATCTGATCTATAAAAGGTAATGGAAAGTGGTCCTTTCTCGTAGCATCATTCAACTTCCTATAGTCTATACACACTCTCCAAGCATTTTGAACCCTAGTTGGAATCAGTTCATCATTTTCATTTCTCACTACTGTGATACCGCTCTTCTTTGGTACTACTTGTACCGGACTTACCCACTCACTGTCTGATATGGGATAGATGATCCCAGCACTCAACAACTTTGAGACTTCCTTCTTAACCACATCCAGAATGAGAGGATTCAGTCTCCTCTGTGGTTGCCTAACTGGCTTGGACCCTTCATTCAAAAGGATCCTGTGTGTGCAAACTGAGGGATTAATCCTGGAATATCCCCTAAAGACCATCCTATAGCCCCTTTATGACTCTTCAATACAGAAATCAATCTTTCTTCTTCAGAACTACTCAAAGAACTGGAAATAATAACAGGCAATTTAAAATCAGCAGCAAGAAAGACATATTTCAAATTAGAGGGGAGGGGTTTCAGTTCTAAATCAGGAGGTTGCACAACAGAAGGAACTAATTCTTTTATGTCAAGTGCATTCAATGCAAGTGGCATGTCCATATGGCTTAGGGAAGGAGATATAAGCTCATCATGATGTGTATGTCCTCCACTTCCCAACTCAGTGCCATTCTTGGATGACCTACAAAAAGAAAGATCGGTATCAATTTTATCAACAGAAACATCAAGTAAATCACAAGAAAGAGTGGGATTAGAAGTGACTAAGTCAGTAGCAAGCTTGTTGCTAGCCTCTTCTAATGTTCCAGCACCACTCAAAGGAGAAGCTACCGGTGTAGCTTGTGTAACAGCTCCTTTATCATCAGTACCTGCAGAATCAACAAACTCGCCTTTCTCAAGGCTATCATCAAGTGTAATGTTCAAGGCAGAATCACAGTTAAGACAAGATGATGCATCAAAATCATGAGAGATGGAAAGGAGGTGATCAACTTCTAAACAGTTAACACACACCACGTCACCATAACATGAGCAAAAAGAAGAAGAATGAGGGGTAGATAAACAAGTAAATGCATCATCATGCTCAACAATCTCACCATACCAGTCATGTTCATGCATCTCAGATTCATGCAAATCATCAACATCATTAACAGCACAATCAATCAAATTAACACCCAAGTAAGAGCAATCTGCATAACCTTGACTCATAGCATCAGAAATGTTGAAGGTAATCTGTTGGTCCCCAAAACCCATGGTAATGACCCCGTCTTTCACATTAATTATGGTTTGGGCTGTTCTAAGAAAAGGTCTTCCTAGAATCAAAGTGCTATCGGCTTTAATCTCATCAGTCATATCTAGCACATAAAAGTCAGCTGGGAACACAAGACCCTTCACTTGCACAAGAACATCCTCAAGAAAGCCCTTAGGATGTCTCACAGTCCTATCAGCTAGACCTAGCACAACACTGGTGTCTTTCAAGGCATGAATACCCAAACTCTCATAGACAGAGGTAGGCATAACATTTATGGCTGCACCTAAGTCTAGTAAGGCATGTGAAATGTTTGTTTTGCCTATGGTACAGGGAATAGTGTAGGAACCCGGGTCTTTACACTTAATAGGCAGCTGTGGCTTGAAGATAGCACTAACACTAGACCCCAGTTGGATTCTCTCACTATGCCTATACTTCCTCTTGTTTGTACATAGATCTTTCAGAAACTTAGCACACTTAGGCATCTTCTTAATCAAATCAAGTAATGGCACATTAACCTCAAGTTTGCTAAACATTTCAAAAAGCTCATCATTATCTTTCTTTTCAACAACTTTCTTACTCATGAGATATGAATGAGGAAAAGGCAAGTCAGAAATATTTACCTCATCACCTTTGGAAGATGATCCTTTCTCTATTGGCTCTTTGGATTGAATGGAGGTCTCTTGAGTGGCCTTGGGAATGTCTTGAGTGGTTTTAGAAGGAGGAGACTCAACTTCTATCTCTTCATCAACCGGTTCTTCACCCTCTTCATCATCTTTGAATTGCACTGTCTTAGCACCAATTTCCTTACCGCTTCTCAATGTAATTGCATTCAAAGATTTAGGATTTATCACCGTGTTGGAAGGCATTGAACCACTAGCCTTAGCTTGCTGTTCACTCACACCATTTGACAACTTAGTGACATAAGAAGTCAAATTAGAGGTTCTAGTTTCCCATTGCTCCATCCTATTCTCTAGGGCTGCAAATCTAGCTTCAGATTTAGCTTCAGACTTAGATATGTGCTCAGTCATTGCCTCAATGCCCTTGAGTATTCGAGAGAACCGCTCATCATCCTTAGACTGTGATTGCTGTGGGGTAGACATGGCTCTAGAAGATTCTCCTTGTAACCCTCCATAGTAAGATTGCCCTTGAGGAACCATATTCCCTTGAAACCCTTCTTGAACCTGCCTATTGTCACCTCCTCCCCATCGGAAATTTGGATGAGCTTTCCATCCTTCATTATATGTGTTTGAGTATGGGTTCCATTGCTTGGATTGATTGGCCCTTCCTTGATACATGGCAGAAACTTCCTCATATCTATGAGGGCAAGCAGCAGAGATGTGCATAACAGAATTACAATGCTCACAACTAGGTGCAGTCATCTCCATAGAATTAGGAGTCCGAGTGTCAGTAGGGGGAGTGTGAGATGCAAGCTTATTCAACTGTGTAGTCAAAGCAGCAATTTGAGAAGTGAATGTGTCCAATTGAGGAATGTGGACTGAAGAAGGATTAGCATGCACTGCATTGATATTTTTAGACTCCCTGATGCTATACTGTTGATGGTTCAATGCCATTTTCTTGATAAGTTCCCATGCCTCCTCAGCAGTTAAATCAATAAGAGAACCCCCAGAAGCAGCATCCAACATCCCCTTATCTTGGGTCTTAAGTCCATCATAAAAGTATTGGACTAACTGCTCATCTGGAATCTGATGGTGTGGACATCTAGAAAGCAAGTCCTGAAAACGGTTCCAGTAGTCATAAAGTGACTCATCATAATCTTGCTTTGCAGAGTAGATTTCTTTTCTCAATGTGGAAGTCCGGGAAGCAGGGAAATACTTCTCCAAGAATGCTTTTCTGAGGTTGTTCCAGTTATGGTAGGCATCTGCCATATAACTAGGCAAGCTCATGTACCATTCTCGTGCTTTGCCCTCCAGAGATAAGTGGAATACCTTCCAAAGAACCTCATCCAGATCAGCCCCAACCGGCTTCATGCTAGCACATACCATAGAGAGAGATTTCAGATGTTTGTACGGGTCCTCACCTGTCAAACCATAAAATTTAGGCAAATTATTAAGCAGTGGACCTTTAATCTCAAAATTAACATCAACATTAGGGCATGCAACATTAAAAGGATCATAATTTGCATCAGAAGTAGTGGCTTCCCTAATAGTTCTTCTTCTAGGGTTATCTCCATTATTCTCTCCTATTCTGTCATGCTCCCCATTATGTCCATTGCCCCCTCTCTCATTACCACCATTGTTGTTACCATTAGGATTATTAACTGTTTCCATTATGTCACCTAAGTCAACCACCAAATCTAGATCAGTTAAATTGTCTAGTTCAACCTCACTAGTCCTTTCTACCCTTGAGTCTTGTCTAACTTCTCTTAAAGAACTTTGAAGCTCAAGATTGGAAGGAACTAGGGTTTTAGACCTACCCTTTCTTGGCATAAACAATCAATCAACCAGAAGCAATAAAAAAAAAAACAGATGAATGCAATGCAATGCAAGTGTATGCGTATGAGAATGAAAAATGCAATGAATGAAAAATCAAGATATTTAGTTGTATTTTTAAATTTTTTTTTTATGCAAAGAAGAAGAAAAAAAAAAAATGCTATGAAAAATCAATAGAAACAAATGCAAACTACTAAAGAAAATGCAAAAACTAACAAAAATGAAAACTAAAAAGGCTCAACAAATGAACCCCAATCAAGGCTACTTGACACTTAATTACTAGGAACCAATTTCTTGGCTCCCCGGCAACGGCGCCACTTGAAGTTGAACTTCCCTTAATTGTCGCTTTGGGGTTACTCCAAAAATTAACCGAATTAATGCAATATAGTGCAAAACTCGGGTCGTTTCACTTTGAGGAGCCGAAAACGAAATTAAACCCTAGTAAATAAATGCAAGTAACCTAAATATAAAAAGAGATTTTTGATTTTGAAAAGCTGTTAATTAAATACTACGAATCAAATTGAAATTAAAATACTTTTTTTTTTTTTTTTATATAAAAGATGATTGAAATAACTGAAATAAAAGAAATGAAAATGAGACACACAAATAACACTGATAAAAATCAATCCTCCAATTCAACAACGCAGGCAATCATCACTCTAAAAGATGTGGGAGTTAAAAACAATGAATTAAGAATTATAATTAAGCTTTTGATCCAACAACCGAGCCACCTCGAGTTGCCACAAAATATTTTCCTAAAATCCCAACTTACTAACTGCAACCAGAATAGTAAAATGGGATTAAGGATGCTAAAAACCAATGCTTAATTAGAACTCTTAAATCCAAAATAACAGAATTAAAGCTAGCAAGAGACTATATGATCCAAAATTCTAAGCCACCTTAGAAAATCACAATATATTAATTCCAAAATCAATACAAATGTCATAACCACAACATTATAATTGAGATCAAAACTATAAACAGCCCAATGTCAAATACTAAGCAATAATTCAGTCACAATAATCCCTAAATATAATCAGATTAAGCAATACAATTATCTCAATAATTAGAAAAACTATCCTAAGACCTAGGAATTGTTAAACAATTATTGAGTAGGAAATTAAAGCAACTAAAACTCCCCCTTGATGATCTAAGCTCCTGCCATTATTGTTGAATTAGAAGATTTCAGAGCTCTAGCCACGCATAGTCACGAAAATGCCACAATCAATGTTCTTTTGCGGTCTGCCATGGAAGAACACTGTTCACGCCGTCGAGCTCGTGCTGCCCTGTTCTGCTCGCGTCTCAGTTCAAGCTGCTGTCTCTCTGTTCTGTTGTGCTGCTGGTTCGCGTCTCCCGTCGCTGATTCTCTCTGCCACCAGAAAGATTCAACGGAGAAGATGATGAATGGTCCCCTCTCTTCGTTCGCCGCCTCCAGCCGCCAGCTCTCTCCGTGTTCGTGCTCTCTCCGTTCGGCTTCGGTTCGCTCTCTTTTCTCCTCGCCGCCGTCAGCCAGCTCTGTTTCGTGTGTGTGTGTTTCATCCCCGTGTCTTCGGCCAGCTGATGATGGTTATTAGGTTGGGGCAAAACGCAACGTTTTGCCCCCAACTTATTATTATTATTATTTTTTAATTTAATTTTCTTTTCTTTTTTTTCTTTTATTTTTTTATTTTTTTATTTTTGAATCTTCCAAGAACCTGCAAGCAAAATTCAAGGATAAGGTAGCATTAATTGTCCTTAAAAATCAATTAATCATAATTAAATCAAAACATGACAATTTTGCCCCTATAAAATAATAATTCAAAATAAAACAAAATAAATCAAAGAACAATCAATTAAGGCAAAAAGGGACCAATTAAGTTGACAAAACCCATATAAAAGATACCAAAATATATAAAAATAATTGAGTTTGTCAACCTTCCTCAAAAATTTGTGGGCGTGATGAATTAATGTCCAGTCACTAACAATTGCTTCGGCTTTGGTGTAACTGAAACCTGCTCCCACAGGTAAGTCTACAAACACAATACTGCTTGCCTGATCAAGTAAAACATTTATATATACTACCTTAATATAAGAGTTGATTAATTAAAAAAAATAGTTAAGTAGGTTATTTTTAATAAATATGTATTATTTTTCTTAGAATACGTACCCTTGCTAATCAAATGTATTAGCTAGAATTATTATTTGATAAAATATTTAACATGTGCAACTATACAAGGACTATCTTGAGAAAAATGGATAAATGTGAAAAACAAAGTAGATTAAAGTCTTATATTTAGAACCAAATTGAATGTTGAACTAGTTTTTATATTAAGGACTTGATGTAATATATACCATGTATTATCAATTTGTTACATATACGATAAGTATTGCTATTTTCATATTCAAACTGTAGATTTTTAATCAATCCAATCTTGTCGGGAAGATTTTCAATTTTGAAGTTGACATTATTCCACTCATTCTAGGGAATTTACTTGTCACGAAAATATATACAGCGACTACGACAACTCTGTTTATGCTTTCATAGTTGTCAGGAATTTTAATATATTAGGCCCTTGACAATTAACACAAGACTTCTGCCGAATCTCTTATGAACATGAATTAACGAAAATATTGAAGAGAAAAAATCAAACCGAGCAATGGGATCCAGAACATACATGTTAGCAAGCTTGGTAATGCCTAAAAATTAATCTAATTAAAAGCAAGTTAGGAATTAATGTACTACATCTATCTAACCTTAGTCCATGATTGTGGCCTCAAGACTAAGCTAGGCAAGCTCCCATTGTATTGTTGGTTTATAAATGCAAGTGGACCTATGTATATTAACATATAATAAAAAAACAAATATTACAGATCATTTTGTGGGAAAACAAAAGGACTTGAGATCGATCAACCCAATTTATTAGATGAATATATGGAGGACAACAGATTAAGGTTGAATTTAGAGAGAAATGAAGATATGCTTACCTATTTCAAAGGCAAGGCCCATCAAAGAAGAGCACCCAGGACCCCCAGATAGCCAAAGAAGGAGAGGATCATCTTCAGGATTGTTTTCGGACTTAATAAAATAATAGAAAGCTTGCACTTCTTCTGATTCCCCAACTCCGACATACCTGACCAATTACTCATTATATTACAAAACCAATCTTCTTCATCTAATGAAGCTGATAAATCACTAAAGATCGAGAAGGAGATGAATAAATGAGATACCCAGTTTCAAGTTGAAAGGGAAGGGGTCCATCGAAACCAGGAAGAAACTCTACTGTTGAAGCCGAAGCCATGGCGGGTCGAGACCCAAATCTGTAAAAGGACCACAAACAGAAGCAACACAATCTGGTAATTATAACCATATAACATAGATGCACTGTGGTTTGAGCTCATTATTAGCCTCGCCCTTGTTGTGATGAAAGGCCTCTATATCTGTATATCCATTTTCCTTCTGAGTCTCTCTCTCTCTACATGTGTGTCTATATATATATATATAGAGAGAGAGGACGGTCCGACCGGCCGGACTGCTGACCGGACACCCTTCGGCTCGGTCCAGGTGGAAAACTCATTCCAAAGGTTAGGCCGAATCTGCTCGGCATTGGGCCGCTATCAAGCCATTAACCGTTAAAAACCAGGGAACCGGAGCGGCTAACTGAAAACCGTCCGGCCAGAACCAGTCCAAACTTCCACCTCCAGAATCCACTTGCAACTTCCGTCGGCGAAAATCCAACACCTCAAAACTGGTTTGGAAACATTGATCACATGTCCCCAATACCCATTCTTTTCTCTGTCATGGGTATGGAGAAGAGAAGGAAGAGAAGAAGAGCATAAAGAAGAGAAGGAAGAAGAAGAAAGAAGAGGAAGAAGAAGAATGTCTCACGACATTAACACTGATTATATCCAAAACTATCAGATCAGCAACAAAAAAAATGAACAAGATGATAGACTGGAGAAGAAAAAAAAATAATGAGCATCGTCTTTTAGCTGGTATGAAGTTCAAAGCATTATGAAACGCTGGAGCTTGAGAAGCTGAGAGAGTTTGAATACCCATATTGCTGTTAGACTCTTTAATTTTTATTTTGAAAAGATAAAAATTGCCCTAATTTTCATTTATCTCCACCGTCTATCAATTTAATCTCGTTTTCTACTTTTTTTTTTCAACGGCCAACACATTCCCGATACTGAACACAGAGGACTTGTAACTATAGCATCTAGTGTACTAGCTACTAGGCATCACATGATGTACCGCAAAGGAGCAAAATAATCCCTTATTTTTTAAATTGCTTAATATGTGCAAATTATGAAATTGATTTAATTTCGGATAGAAAAATTGATTCTATAAGTGTCCATATATATTCTACCATAAATATTTTTTTATATTTGTATGCATATAATATTATGTTTAATTTAATTATTATATTAGCGGTTTAACCAGACAGTCTAACCGATCTAACTGTTTAAATTATGATCTATTAGTCTTTCCAATTTTATATCCGGTCTGATTTTTAAAACATTGATATATATCATAGACATGAAAAGGCGAGTGGTTCTAAATCCAATGTATATTTTTACTGTACACGCATGTCTTGCCTCCTTATGTTATACTCTTCCGGTCCTTAATATAGGACTTAATTGTTGAGTTAATTTTAGTCCTAAATATAATATTTATTTATCATATTTATTAATTTTTTTAAATTATCCCTATAGATACTCCATCAACTATAATCAAGTAGAAGAGGGAGGATATTAAGGAAGATGATTATGGTGTTTTAGGAAAAACATGTCATATTTCTTATAATTAACTAACTTACCTAACTTCCTTAACCTAATCAAATTAGTTAAATAGGTCTTATGTTAAGGACCGGAGGAGTAATTCTTATGTCCTTTTTTAATTTCTTATATTATTTAATTTCTTTTATTCTTTTCCCATCATGCCAAACAACAATGTATTAGGATTTGTTTGATATTAACATTTGGTATACCAAAAAATTAATGGAAAAATTGCAAAGAACGACTACTAGAGGAAAATAATTAATGACAATAAAGAACCATGCATGCATTTGTGAAATGATAGACGATGATCAAAGTTTTTTTTTTAAAAAAAATAAATGGATGAAAACACTTGACCTTACATAATTGGCAATATTTCAGTTGCAAATAAATCAAGATAGTTCAATTATATATCATGGGAGCTTATTAGTTGTAAACATTAGAAAATTAGTCGCACATAGATTATAAGTTATATAGAAGCTTTGTAAAGCCTGAAAATTGGATTCGCAAATCTCTAAATCTCATCTGTAAAATTAAAAAAAGATTAATAAAAAATGATAGAGGTCCTTTTTTTTACCAATCAAATCACCTCGTATTTAAAAGTTATATATATAAAATTGGATATTTGACTTAATCTTGGTTCGAGTCAAACTTAAGATTTGTAGAGAAGTTGTTTTGATAATAATACTTTTTAACTCAAAAGGGAAAATTATTGCACAATTTACCCCTCTCGTATAATAACACTATTATTTAGTTTTATTTATATACATCAGTTTGTTTTTTATTTCACAAATATTTACTTGAGGACACTCAAATTATTTCCAGGCTTTTTAGGGCACGTTTAGATTGCCATATGAAGCTGTAAAAGTACCTTGGAGTCTATGAAACTAAGATTTGGAGCTTATTTGGATATTATGAGTTGTTTGGGTGGGCTTTTACCCCAACCAACTTTTGGAGCAAAAGTTGGTTGCTTTCAAAGCTAACAAAAGAGTTTTTGGCTTCAAGAATGTGGAGAGAGAAAATGGAGAGAGAAGAAAGATGAGAGATGAGTGTCTTAAGGTGGATTCTATTTTGCTTCAATAAAAACAAAAAAATTATTCAAAAAATAATAATAATTATATACTCCTTTTGTTCTATTTATAAGGTGAAAAGAGAAATTTTTTTAATCTTATTTATAAGTCATTTTATTAAATTTTTGGCATGAATGTATAATTTTATTATTCATTTACTATAGTGCAAATAAATTTTTTTTAAAGTGTATATATTAAATAAGGGTAAATTAAAAAATTATTATATTTTAATAGAGAGTTAATGCAGTTTAAAATTTTTTTTTATCTATATGAAATAAGCTGAAAGTAACATAATTGCTGTCAAAGACCGAGTCTTTTGGAGTAAGGAAAACCAAGCCGTCTTTTTTTCTCTCATTCAGATGACGATGGGAATGGGAGGCCGCCTTACTAATGAGGATGATGAGAACAGTGCTCCAATTAAGAAAAAGGTGAGACATGCCATGAAAGAGGCTTCGGATGCAAGTTTTACTCCAGGTCTCTCGTTCAAAGACAAACTCATGGGGATAGAGGAAGAACCATTGCAGTAGGATAGGAAAGGCAGGAAGGTTGTTAATGATGCATGGAACGAATATATTGCAAGTTTGAAAAGCTTCTTCGTACAGGGAGAGAATGTGGATCAAGAAGACTCTGATGACGAAGACTGCCCTGCGTTTAGGGTCACTTAAGAAGAGCATGAGTTGTTGTGTGCTCCTTGGAAAAAATTCTTGATCATTAAACTACTGAGGAAATCAATCCCCCTGAGAGGAGTGCGAAACAGCCTGGCTCACATATGGAAGACCACTGAACCGTTTACAACTCGGGACCTTGATAATGATTTCTTTGTTGTCTCATTTGAGGATGAGGATGACATGAACTATATCTACCAGGAAGGCCCTTGGATGGTGGCAGATAGATACCTTATAGTTCAACGATGGAGACCAAATTTTGGACCCATAGTGCACTGAAGCTCAGATGAAAATTGCTGCGTGGGTTAGAATCCCGCTTCTATCACTTGAATTCTTCAACACTGCTAGTTTGAAATGAATGGGATCCATGCCTGGTTGCACATTGAAAATTGATCAAATAACTCATACTAGTAAGCGAGGTAGATATGCTCGATTATGAGTTGAGATCGATCTCCAAAAGTGTCTTAAATCGGCCATCAAGATCTTTGGTAAAAGAAGAATTATTGGGTATGAAGGTCTTCATCTTATATGTTTTCTTTGTGGAAAATACAGTCATCACAAGGAGGACTATCAGGAAAATGAAAGTCATAAGGAAAATGCAGTAAAAGTGGCAACAAAAAATAGACCCAGGATTGTACTACGAACCATGACGGCATGAGGAACCAACCACCAGAAGGAACCAAGGAACAGAAAGAACCGAAGGCCAAGAGTCAAACCAATGAATCCCAAAAGCAAAGAAGAGAAATGGAAGAGGCCAAAGAAGTTGCCGGTGACGGTGATGCGGCAGCCGTGCCGGGGCTTGGGGTATGGAATTTGGTGCAATGGCCTTCACAATGCCGATTTGGAAACTCCAGGAAATTAGGGGGATACAATTATGGCATGAAAACTTTCAACGAAATAGGAAAGAGAATCAAGCACAATGTGATCCGCGAGCTAGCGTTAACGAAGAATCTCATACTGAGATGGGGAATCCTTACAAGGGACGCGTCAATCCTAGACACTTCTGTGGCATGGGGAGAGAATATATTAAACAACAGAAATGGGTCCCAGTGGGGTCCTTAAAGCTGCCACCACAAGAGGAAGAGGGGAAGGGAAAAGAGCCTACTTATTATGAGAAACCAAATTGTGATAAGACAAGACCATCTGAAGTAGTTAAGCCCACTAGCAATTTCTTAAGATCATCTAATCCTTTTGCTCCTCTTGATGAAATGACCAACGAATTTGGGCCTGAAGTAGCTACAAATGAACAATTCAAGAACCCAAAGCCAAATGAGACAAATGAAGAAATAGTGATGAAGGATTGTCACGAGAACGGGGAGAACAACTCACATCACATATACTTGACACCGTTCAAGCAGCTGCGATAAGTGACGGAGTCTTCCAACGCAACTCAAGTTCTGGTGGCTTCGACCTAGGACTCTCCTCTCTCTTTACCGGGGCCTATAAGCAATGCAACCTATCTAAGTGATGCTTAGTGAATTGCATCTTTTGGAACTGTCGGAGGATTGGGTCTAAAGCACTTCCAAGCCTTGTCCGAGAAATTCAAAGACGATATAATCTTGATGTCTTTGCTCTCTTTGAAACCAAGGCAAGCGATGAGAAAGCACACTAAAGAAGCTCCAATATAGGGTTCACTACTGTTGAGATCATTGAAGCCAATGGTTTTAAGGGTGGAATTTGGGTTCTGAGGAATGAAGGAGACTTTAAAATCTCTGTCATTGAAAAATTCGAACAGGGCATCCACGTAGTTGCTGATAATGGAGAGATCAAGTTTTTCATCACTTCAGTTTATGGAAGTCCAAACCCCATTATTTGCAGAAGGTTGTGGTCTAAATTACGTGAAATCCAGCCTGATGAAAGATGGCCATGGATCATTGGAGGAGACTTTAATACAACCCTCTATGCTAATGAATGACACTCCACAGCTCTCCATCCTAGCACTGTAACCGTGATTTTGGTATTTGGTTTAAAGACATGGAGCTAATGGATCTGGGTTGCAATGGGTCGTTTTACACTTGGAAAAGAGATGGTTGTGAAAGTAGAATTGACCAGGTTCTAGCCAATAACCAGCTCGTGAATGTTTTTCCCAATGTCTCTATAAAGCATCTTCCTTGGTTTGAGTCTGATCATAGGCCTATCCTGTTTCAATCCAAAATAGAAAGGCCAAGAAACTCAGTTGAGCGCCTTTTTCGCATGATAGCTTCGTCAGTCCTTCATGATGACTTTGCAAGATTGGTGAAGGAGTCTTGGAACCTAAGTGACGAGTGGAGGAAAAATGTGCAGAACTTTACAGCCAATGTGAATGGTTAGAAGCATGATGTCTACAGTCACTTGGGTCGAAAAAAAAGGCACCTTATGGGATGTCTTGAGGGAATCACTCAGTCTATTCAACATTGAGAGTGATCTTCCTCACTTGATCGACTTCAACGAGATTTATGACTTGAACTTGAAGATGTTTTGATCTAAGAAAACCTCCTTTGGGCATAGAAAGCTAGGTGTAATTGGTACTCTCTAGGAGACCAAAATACCAGCTATTACCACGATCGGGCTAACAACAGGAGATGACGAAATAGAATGGTGGCAATAAAAAATGAAAGTGGTAATTAGACTGATGATGTTGACGAAATCAAGAAAGAAGCTACGAGCTTCTTTATTAATCTATTCACTCATGTTAGTGATGAAACTTGCCACCTTAATTGTCTAGTGACTTTTCCCCACCTAGAAGATCATTTGAATAAAATAAGTGCAGAAATCTCCAGTGAAGAAATCAAGTTGGCTATTTTCAACATGGGGGCATTGAAGTCGCTGGGCCCGGACGAATTAAACGCTCTGTTTTTTCAAAGCCAATGGGAAGTGTTAGGCGCCTCTGTTGTCAATATGGTAAAACAAGCTTTTGTGAAACTAGCTTTGGTTAATAATATAAACCAAATTTTATCATTCTCATCCTGAAGAAGGAAAATCCTGAAACCATTAAAGATTTTCGGCCAATCAGTTTGTGCAATGTAATCTATAAAGCGATTACTAAGGTTGTGGCCAACAGAATAAAACACTTTCTCTTGTATGTTATCTTCCCTAATCAATGTGGCTTTATCCCTGGCAGAACTAGCTTAGCTACATTATCGTGGCTCAAGAGGTTATCCACTTAATGAGAAAGATAAAAAGGAAGAAAGGCTTTATGGCAATCAAAATTGATTTAGAAAAGGCCTATGACCTTATTAGATGGGACTTCCTGATGACTTGTCTAGAAGAACTTCATCTCCCCAATACAATAATTAATGTGATCCAAGCTTGTATCTCCTCCCCCACCATGCAAATTTTATGGGAGGGGAGTAAGGCAGAGGAATTTTTCCCCTCGCGTGGACTTCACTAGGGAGATCCTATTTCTCCCTACCTCTTTGTAATTTGTATGGAGAAGTTAGCACATCTCATTCAAACAGAGGTTGATAAGGGAAATTGGAAGCCTATTAAACTGAGTAAGGAAGGCCCTCCTATCTCTCATTTGTTTTTTTACTCATGATCTGTTGATTTTTGCAGAAGCAAATTTAGACCTGGTGGAAGTTATTAAGAGCTGCCTAAATAATTTTTGCAATGCTTCAGGACAAAAAGTCAGTAACAGCAAGACTAGAGTGTTCTTCTCCAAGAATATTAATCATACCAGAACCGAGCAACTAAGTGAAGAATTGGGCTTTACCTCTACCGGAGACTTGGAAACATACCTCAGCATTCTGTTGCATCATGACCGGGTCACAAAAGGGATGTATCAATTTATTATTGAAAAAATTAAATCTAGATTAAGTAACTAGAAAATTAATAAACTCTCTCTTGCAGGAAGGGACACGTTGGTAAAAGCAGTCATTGTAGCAATACCAAATTATACTATGCCGACAGTTGATCTTCCAATTAGCACCTCTGAGACCATTAAAAAAAAAAGGCTTGGGACTTTCTTTGGGGGTCAACAGAGGAGAAACGCAAGATGCATCCTCTTGCTTGGAGCTCTGTGTGTGAAGAAAAGCAAAAGGGAGGCTTGGGCATGAGACATATAAAACACCAAAATAAGGCCTTCTTCATGAAGCTTGGCTGGGGGCTAGTGAAGGACCGTGACTCACTCTGGGTTAAGGTACTTCGAGGAAAATATGGATGTGGGGATGATATTATCCCAAACATTAGCTCTCAAAAGCTAGGCTCGAATGCATGGCAAGGAATTAAGAAGAACTAGAATTATGTCAAAGACGGTCTGTAACAAGCCCAAGATAGAAACGAAAATGCTTGCTTTCGTTGGAAATGAGAAAAGCATGGTCAGTTCAAAATAAAGTCTACTTACAAGTCCCTTAATACAGAAAATGGAACCCCCCTCAAGCATTTGGATGAATATTTGGAAGTTGAAAATCCCGTAACTTTGTCGGATGTTCGCTTGGCTCATGGCCCATGAAAGATTAATGATAAACCAGCTTAAGTGGAAGAGAGGTCTTCACCCTGATGGCTTTTGTAGCAGGTGCAACTCCCAAATGGAAGAGGCAATGTATGCATTACGTGACTGTTCGCATGTGAGAGGGCTATGGGAGTCAATAGTAAGACCAGAGTACCACACCCACTTCTTCTCGACTTAGATGGACGAATGGCTTTGGATGAATCTTACCAAGCAAGTGGGCCATGGCAGCAACTACTAGAAAGGATTGTTTGTGATCCTGTTCTGGCTCCTATGGCGAGCAAGAAATGAAAGTTACCACTCAGGTATAACCATACCCTTCGATAAAATTATGATCAGAGCAAGTGGCATCATGAGCTGCATGATTTCTATGTCCAAGAAACTTATTGATGTCAACTTGGGGGCACACATTCGACGATTACAAAGCATTAATGGATCCAATAATAGAAAAAGGACCTCTGTTGAAGTTGATGGCGCCTTCTCATACAGAACAAACGCCGCTGCTTGTGGAGGGATTATTAAGGACTGGAACCATGATCTTGCCAAAGGATTTCTCCTCAAATTAGACGTTACTGATAATCTTGCAACAGAACTTTGGGACTGCTTAATGGGTCTCAAAAGGGCCTGGGACTGTGGCTACAGGGACATAATTCTTTAGAGTGATTCTGCAGAAGCCTTGGGCTGAATGGCTGATTGAAGGAGAGGCAAATGGTATGCATGTAGATTAGTCGTTGATTCAGGAGATCAAAGGAATAATGATGAGAGAATGGCAAGTGGAACTACAGCAAATTGATCAAGATAAAAACCGTGACGCAGATAAGTTGGCCAAGATAGCTCTTAGCATCAGTCAAGATTTTCAAATCTTGGATCCTGTGATGCTGGAGGCTACACTCCAAACGAACAACTTAAGTGCCTTTTAGTTTTGTTTTTCTCTTTCTGTCCTGTTAAAAAAAAAAAGCTGAAAGTACCTTATAAATATGATCAGAAGAGTATATTTATAAAAGTATCCAAAAAAAAAGAAAAAATAATAATAAATTTAGAGAAAATTAGAAAAAATTCTTCGTTAAAAATTTAACTTGTGAAAAAGACTTAATATATTTTTATACAAGCCCTTTAATTTAAATCCTTTTTTAACAATTTAAAACTCTTATTACAATTTTTTCACTGACAAAAATTTTTATTTTATAATTATAATTTAAATTATTTTTTTAACAATTATCACATTAAAAACATATAATATAAAATACTACTATTTAATAAAATTTATGCCTTTTTACTCATTTTACATCTAAACCTACTATTTTTTTATTAATAATCTAAACAAGTTTTAACTTTTTCAACTAACTTTTAATAAATGTCAGTCTAAATATAAATTACATTACATTAACTAATTTTTATCCTAACTTAAGTTTATAAAAATCAATTAGAATGAAAGCCAGTTTTACTATTATTAATCTAAATACACATTTAATGTGTTTACGTCCCTTCACATCAAGGTCCTTCAATCTCATTTTCCCCTATAAATAAATGCATAGGACCTATGTGAACGAGGTCCATGTCTATAGATGCATTTGGATCTATGTTAGCTTAGAATAACCCAGCGGAAAAAACAAAACGCAATCACGTGCTCCTTGTTGCATTTGAATAGGACAGGAATTTCGTAGTCAAATAATATAATTAATGCCCTAAAAAACTGTTTTCTCTGAGGGGATATAAATAGCCAATTATATTAAAGCCCACCTGCTATGTATAACAGAGTAAAATGTAGAGAAAATAAAAAAGTAATTTTATGGAATAAGAAACGTGCTTTTTCAACAAAAGTTAGGACTCGTTTGGCATCACGTTTGGGCTTCCAAACGTGCATCTCCACTGGGCTTTTTTCAGCGCATGTTTCATCCTGTTTGGATCCACGTCTGCACAATCTGGCTTCTTCAGCTCAAATGGACTTCTGGCAGAAGCTCAAATGCGGGCTTTTTTTGGAGCAGCGATGGGCATTGAGAAACCGTTACATATATTCAAGGATGTTAAAATGTTTACCAACCTGACCTGCATGTTTTTTTCTCTCAGCTCACTTTTAATACTTCATTTAATAATTTAATTTTTAATACTTCATTTAAAATGATCACATTATATATATAATTTCTTTCTAATAATAAATTAAATTTCTTTATTTTTAATAATTTTATCTTCCTTACTTCTTAAAAAATAGTCAAATTATATATATCTAATATTAGATATATACTATTTAATAAAATTCATGTCCTTTTAAGTCATTTTACATGCAAACTTACTTTTATATTTATCATCCAAATAACTTTCAACTTCTCAAACTGACTTTTTTGAAAACCCAACCCAAACATAAATCACATTACCCTATTTGACTTTTACTCAATCTGACTTCTGTAGAAATCAGATTGAAAAAAAAAATTACTTCTGCCACCGCTATCCCAAACACACCCTTAATATAGTTAGTAAAGAATTAGCTCAAGACCCAAAAAGTTATAAATTCAAATCTTGCTGTAGATATGAAAACCTTGTTAATAGGTGATTTGTAAGTACTTCTGTAAGTGTTTTTTGAGCTTAGAGGTATATACTGGCCTTGATAAGTCTCCGAAACCTAACTCACTTAAATTTTTGTCTGAAAAATCAAAAAAAATGTTTTTCTCCAAGTAAATAAATAATACAAAGAAGATATTTAGGCACCAAAAATCATAACAAAAAAATATATTCAATTACATAACTCTTTAGAGAGAGAGAATCATCACTTTACCTCACACCAAGCAAACATAAATAATTTTAAAGATATTATATGCTTAGGTTTACGCACATCATATATATATATATATATATATTTATATATTTATATATGTATTTATACAATAGCACTGACTTCATTTTTACATTCTTGTGGCAACTAATCACTCATTAGAGAGGCTCATTAGCTATCCATCTCTTTAACATCGCGAGACATTCTTCCGGTTTGAATTCTGGAGCTGAATGTCCAGCACCCTGCAATTATCATAATTAAATGCATAAAACCTTCACCTATGAAAAAAGTGTAATTGAAAGGTTTTTGTGATTTAAAAAAAAAAGCATAATTACTTATTTATTATACCTTCACAGTTGCATATGTCATGCGATTGGAGTAAGTCCTTGTGTATCTATTTCAAATGGCAAATAAATTGCTAGTAAGTGTAAATATTATTCACCAATACAAATATAATAATAATATATAATAATTAATGAAATAATATAAGAGATTTAATTTAGGAATTACCCAGCAACTTGGTGATTAACATGCCAAGGCCTCCAGTCATCAATGATGGAGTAATTCAAAGATCTTATCCATGCTTGTGTTGATAGGAAAGGGAAACCCATGTCATGATCGCCACTGTATGTGAGCAACAAAATTTATTATTAATTAAATTGCCAAAAATGTGAAAACTAAAAGGATTTATTATTTATAAATATGATCCAAATTAATTACATTCTCAAGCTTAATTAGAATGATATATATGTGCATGAACGCACAATATATATATGTCGTGAAGAGGAAAACGAAATATAATTAATAGAGAACCCTAATTAACCTGTATATTAAAGAACGGTAACCCTTTGTACTGAGATTTGCATGAATATAAAAGCTACTATGGATGTCCTGCTTGTAAGGTAAACTACGATTACAACGCATCCATTCTCCTGTTGTTCCCTGTAGACACATATACACAATTAGCCAAATTAAAGGAAAAGAGTTAGAGACATGGAGAGAAGAGAGGAGAAAATGTAATTTTTTATTTCAATTCATAAGGCACGCAAAGCAAATGCATTGAGTTACCATTTATAATTAATGAAAAAATATTCTAAAACTTTAAAACTAAATGAAAATAACAACTAACCAAAAGATAACAGCGATTGATGTTGGTAGAGAGAGAGAGAGAGAGAGAGAGCAGGGAAAAACACAAGATTTGGTTATGTGACCTAACCTTTCGAACATGGAGTGCTTTACGAACATGATCATTATTGGCCCAGTGTCTCGCTTGTAAATATCCTAGTCGCTATCACAAGGGAAAGGAATTCAATTATACATTATTAAAGGATAAGCGCTTACCCACATTATCAATGGATTGTAAAGTTATATTATAATACTAAATGTATTTTAAAAAAGACAATACCTATTTATTATAAATAACTAACTCAACAAATTTTTTTAATCTACTCAAATTAACTAACTAGCTCTTATATTAAGGATTGGAGGTAGTATAATTTTTTTGAATGTTATATTTTTAATTCTTTTTATGTCAAAAGATTGTTTTTTTTAAAAAAAATTGACTGTCAAAATTTTAAATATTATGTTTGTTTTATATTTTGCTTTTATTAAAATAAAAAATATTAGGATTCTAAGACTGAAGCGATAAAAAAGTCTTGATGATTATATTCAACTGCAATATAAGCAATCAAGATTTGAAATGAGAATCACATGCTACTCTTTAAATTATGTAACTATTAGAATATCCTCTTCAACCATACATTGCAAGCAAAATCGGAAAGCCTAACCTGTGCAATGAAACTTACAAAACTATATATATATAGACACACACACATTTCTCCTTTTCATTATTATACAGATCTGAGTTTATTTCAAAAGAATTACCCGACATTTTGATGGAAAGTTAGGGTCTTTCACTTTCTGGGATAGAGATCTCTTCATCAAAGAAATTCTTGGGGGAAGCACACGCAGATCATAACCACAAAAGGCAGGTTCCAAAATCATAGCGGGATCAATTTCTGCAGTTAACTGGAAGGCCAAAGACAAATTAGAGATTCGAAAACAATCAAATAAATTTTACAAAAAAACTGTAGAAAGAATCCACACAGTTATTACCTCTTGGAATAACTGGAAATCTCTGAGACATAACAAGTTTTTGGGGTCTATGTTTTTGTATTCTCCTTTGCAATTTTTCTGTAATGACTGTTCTTGTAAAGCCAACAATCAAAATTATTACAATTTGAGAGATTTTTGAAGAATCATCTCGTGAACGGATATAGACTTTAAATAGTAGAAGTCCTTGGAAGAACCACATGGAACTAACCGTCAGAGTTGAAAAGCCTAAAACCTTATAAAGCTTCCTTTCAAGGTAACCCTTCCCATATGGACTCATGACATGAACCTTATAATAATTCATTATTAATTACCTGAGATAACTGGTGCCTATACTACGAAATTACCTCGTAGAGTTCGTCAGAAATCAATCCCATTCCATGAGCAAATGGGATTTGATAGTTTTCTTCATGGCGTGTGGTCAATGGATTCCCAAGTATGTATCCCTATAATAAAATTCAAATAAGATTAGTATCTCAGAATCTTGATCGCTTTTAATAAGAAATATATATTCTAATTTCTTTTTAACCTGGATATTTATCCATGGTTGGATCCCGTTTTCGTTTCCTGCATTAAATTAGAATAATTGAACCCTCATTAGATCACATAGAATATATATATAGTCCTTAATACTGAATAACTGGTAGACTAATTAATAATATACGGAACCTCAATTTGATAGAAGACATGAATACGAGTTAAATAAGATTTTTAAAAAAATTATGTGTTATTGTATACCATGCGAAATTTCTTGAAATAAGGCTGGAATAGTAATGCCACTATAGGATTCACCACACAAATACATTTTATGTGATAAGTATTCTGGATGATCCATTAGCCACTGCAAAAATTAATGCATGTTAATTAACGATTCATGGGTATAATACATATGATGTTAAAGGCTAACTTTATTCTTGATCTTCCTGTAATGCACGCACTTAATTTCTCTGACATTTAGTAAAAGTTAACAATGAATCCCATCAAATTTTAAAATTTATATGTGATTGATAAAATTTGACAATAGTAGTACGTTAAGTAAAATGAGAAAAGGGTTGAATATATAATATTACTTCTTATCCTTATTATAATATCTATTTAACTAATTTGAGTAAATTAAAGAGTTTTGATAAATTAGTAAATTTATAACAATTGTATAACTAGATCTCTCTAACATATACTATATATAATATTAGATTATATATTAATTTATAAATTAAATAAATTAATTTGGAAAAAAATTATATTGATAAATATAAAAGATATAGTAGATTAATGTTTTATATTTACAACCAAATTTAATTCTGACTAACTCCAGTGTTACTCCTTAAAAATTGATCAGCATGACGCACTCCACCCGAATCACTTGATTGCTTCGCAGCTTCAGTTTTGGCGTATGTGAAGCCTGTTCCAACGGGCAAATCTGGAAAAATTATATTGCTTACCTAATCAAGGAAAAATTTTAATTTAGTTAATGAGGAACCATATTGTAGAAAACTTCAATTAAGACATGTCACAATTTCTAATTTCATATTTTGGAATCCAAAAAAAAAAACAAGTCTCTTGATGTTGATGACATGAACAAATAAAGGATTTGAGTTCTGATAACATTCCCAACATACCAAATATAAATAAATAACAACAACAACAAGTCTTATCTCATTAAGGGTGTGTTTGGGTGACACCCCAAACCATGATTTGGAGAATAAATCACCCAAACACCCCCTCAAAAACCAAAACCATGGTTTTAGAAAAAGCAAAAATTTTTTGCTTTTGGAGAAAAAGGAAGAGTGTGAGAGCCTATATGATATGTATCTTGTTATTTTTTTTATAAACATATTTTTTTATAAACATATTTAATCTTATATTTTATAAATATATATACATATTAATTATTTATTAATTATATTATCTTATGTATTATTAATTATGTTGGTAAAAATATATTATTAACAATTTTATTCCTTCAAATTAAAATATATCATAAAATCTATTTTTTTCTGTAATTATCATATTAACTTATGTCTTTGTTTTAGTAATTTGTATATATAAAAAGTGCTTCTGATAACAACTATCCAAACACTCTCACGTCTCAGAATCACTTTTTTACAAAATCTATTCTTCACAGAATCTATTCTCTCCAGAATCACTTTTCCAAACCACGGTTTGGTTTCATCCAAACACACCCTAAGGTGGAGTTAGGTGGAGTCAGCTACATAGATTATACGATGCCATTGTGTTTTATCAATAACCAAATTTTTAAATAGGTTGTTAATCAGGAGATCCCATTCAATAATCTTATTGATGTCTTCCTCTATCCTTTTTTTTCAAAAAAAAAATTTCTAGATATAAAATAAATGTGTGTGTGTAAAACCTTTGTCCATGAGGGAGGCCTCAAGAGTAAGCCAGGCAAGCTCCATTGTACACCTGGTTTGGAAATGCAATTGGACCTACATTATGATACCCACAGTCAAACAATAAAGCTGTTACTGATCATATTTGTCCAGAAAATGATATATCTAGTCAATTAAAACAAAATGCATGTTTGGTTATTTAATTTTGCAGAATATTTTGCTTTAGTCCCTTAATTTATGATGTGTCTTTTAATTAGTTTTTTAATCTTAATGCTGTTAATGAAAAATAATAAAATTAAATTTTAAATATTGACAAAACAGTGTCAAATACTAATACATTAATTTAATTTAAAAAAATAATAATGACTAACACACAAAAAAATCATCGTTTGAGATTAATTCTTTCTGAATTAAAGCACTAACAACGTACTTTATAAAATTAAGAAATCAAACCTTACTTTTTAAGGGTGTATTTGGGTTACACCCCAAACCATGGTTTGGAAAATAATCTACCCAAACACCTCCTCCAAAAACCAAAACCATGGTTTTGGAAAAAGCAAAAATTTTTTACTTTTGGAAAAAAAAGGGAGAGTGTGATGGCCTATATGATATGTATCTTGTTATTTTTTTTATAAACATATTTTTTATAAATATATTTAATCTTATATTTTATAAATATATATACACATTAATTAATTATTAATTATATTATCTTATGTATTATTAATTATGTTGGTAAAAAACATATTATTAACAATTTTATTCATTCAAATTAAAATATATCATAAAATCTATTTTTTCTGTAATTATCATATTAACTTATGTCTTTTTTTTAGTAATTTGTATATATAAAAAGTGCTTCTGATAACAACTATCCAAACACTCTCACTTCTCAAAATCACTTTTTTACAAAATCTATTCTTTACAGAATCTATTTTCCCCAAAATCTATTCTCCAAAATCACTTTTCCAAACCACGGTTTGATTTCATCCAAACACACCCTAAGAAAGAGAGAGATCAAGCGATGCTTAAATGCCCATCTGGATTAAAAAAATAAAAAGGCACTTTTGCGTTGCGCAAGGCATGTGAGAAAAGTTGTATGGATGTGTGAGATGTAAGAAAATAAAGAGTAAGGTTGATGTTTATTAGTTTATACCTATTTCATTGACAAGTCCCCCGAACGAACTGCAACCAGGACCTCCTTGTAACCAAATCAGGATAGGATCATCTTCAGGATTGTTCTCTGACTTAATAAAATAATAGAAAACTTGCACTTCTTCTTCTTCCCCAACCCCAACGTACCTTACCAAAAACAAAATTGTCAAATCAATGGAGAGATTTCCAGAGAATAGATAGGAATTGGGGTAGAAAAAATGAAAAAGAAATGCGCCTCCTATAGAACTTATTTGCATATTTATGGTTTATAACTAATCTCCTTCTTTTTGCGTTACAAGGGCAAAACCTAACTTAGCTTCTTGAGAAAGAGGCGGAAGGTAATTAAAGATGCAAAAACTGCCATCAAGGCTATGCAAAATGTTTTGCTAAATAATCTCCTATGGCAATCCTATATCTTGGGAAATCCCTTGCTAAATACCAAGCATGCTCCTTAGTATTTTGTTCATTAATTACTCAAGAATTAGTGGCAGATCAATTCATTAAAGAAATTCACACTGTGGGATCTTTTTGGGACTGGTCAAGATCTGAACAGTTGAAGAAGCAAGAAAAAGGAAATGAGAAGAATAGTGGTAAATAATACTGAGATACCCAGTTTCAAGATGAAAAGGAAGGCGTCCCCGGAAGCCCGGAAGAAACTCTACTACGGAAGATGATGATGAACCAGAAGCCACAGATTGAGAACAAATCTGTATGAGAAGAGCCAAAACAAGCGAAGTCATGTGGGAATAATTATAGCAGTTGAACCTCGCCATTATTGATCTGTGACATCCAAGGGCCTCTCAACCTAAACTGCATAAATTTCCATACTTATTTATAGTATGGATGGAGGTCTAGCTGGATTCTGCGACGCTTGACGGCAAAACAGAAAAAGACAGAAAGAAAGAAAGCTGGATTTACTGTCCCAAAGGAATTCTTAGGTACTCTGAGAGCATCACACTGAAAGGGGGAAGTCCACTTAATAGTCTAATAAATGGGCATTCACAAACAAAAGCACACAAGCACATACAAGATCCTGTGTGAGAGAAAGGAGAAAAGAAAGAAGACGGGTTTGAGGAAGAAGATGATGGTGAAAGTAAGGTATTATTCGTGATGGCGTTCCAGGCACGACGGAGGCGGCTCTGTCAAATCGGAGCACCCTCCGCTACGATAAATGCTCCTCTAATGCTGTTGAAGTTTGTCTGACCTTGCTTTAATTGGGGAGAACTGTTGAAGAAAAGAGTGGGAGATGTTGAAGACAAGAGAGAGAAAAGAAAATGAGCAGAGAAATGTACAGGAAAGAGAGTTAAAAAATGTTTTTAAAAAAAATAGGAGCTAATTAAAAAAATTATTAAAATATTATAAATCTGAAAATTCACCCGAAAGCTGCCACGTAGGTTTAAATTTATCTAAATGGCATGTTTTTATTTGTCAGTGTACAGGTGAGCTGGTACACCCAGAGTATCTAACAATTCTTTTCTTCTGTCCCGTGCTCCTTCGCCCAACACGTCTGCATTCCGTGCTAATCACGGCGTGCTCGCTACCTAAAACTCTGAGCAACGTGAGACCCTTTTGTTTTTTGGTTTTTTCCCTTTTCATCTTTCTTATTAAAAAAAAAAATATGCATTATAATTATTTTTGGTTTAAGTTTTATCTAATATTCTAAAGTATTTTTTTCAGTTATATTTATTATCCTAAAATATTATGTTTTATAGTTATTATTAAAATAAAAATTAAATAAAAGACTGAATATAATATATTTTTTTGTGATAAACAAGGACAGAGAGGCAAAAAAAAAAACTAAGGTTTGGCGCAACAGTCATTGATGAAGTGATTGATGATGATTTCTTTTTCTTTATTTGCTTTTCCACAAACGGTGGCGGTAACAGCGAACTGAGCCTAACTTTTGTGAGTTGACAGAAATAATTACCCGACACATCTTCTAGCTGGCATTCACTCAAAACACACGAGTGATGTTGACATCACAGAATTATTGAGGTTTAGGTATGATTAGTGATGAAGGGGATTGCATTTAACTTAATTTCAGCATTTTAAAACTTAATCAGCAACCCTCTTGTTATGATGATGACAACGACGACTATGGCTATGGTTGGATTACCTTTAACTATAAAACGTGAAACATGGGTTAGAGAGTTATTTAAAGAAAATAGATTGTTTAGGATTGTGTTTTGTCCTATGGCACTGCTGTTTCAAATTGACTTTATTCGACTTAACTTTTTCTTTTTTTGGCCTTTGGATGCGTTGCGGTGAGTGGGACCCACTAATCTTTTTACCATCGTGTCCCTGTGTAAGCCAACGCATTTATTTTTTTCTCACCAACAGCAAGCAACACATTTATATTATTTATTATTCTTTTAATTTATATTGTTTAGGATTTATATTTTAATAAATATAATAATATTATATAATTAAATTTATTTTTTAAAAAATAAAATTGTAAAATTTAATGATAAATATTTTAATAATATTATTTAAATAGATTTAAAAAGCTAAATAAATTACTTAATTATATTATATATTACATGATCTTTTTACAATAATTATGTTTATCCTTAATATTTTCAAATTAATTAATTGAGTGTTATATAAAAATTCATACCCTTTTCAGTAATTTTATATTTGAACTTACTTTTTCATTATCAATCTAAACAAGTTTTAATTTTTTAAATTGAATTTTTTATAAATATCAATTCAAACATACATCACATTACACTAGCTGACTTTTATTCCAACTCACGTTTGTAAAAGTCACATAGAATAAAAATCAGTTTTATCACCGCTAATCCAAACACATCCTACAATGATAATACAACAAAGATACCAATACTAGCCACTGTTAATGCTAGCAGAAAAGATTTTAACCACTCAAATAAGAGATATTGAGTTTAAGTATGTCTAAATGTAGAAAATGATTTAAGAGAACTGTTTCTAATTAAATTTGATAATGTTTCAATCTGACCCGATTTAATGAATCATATAAAAATAAACAAAGATATTGATAAGAAAAAATCGCAAAAAAAAAAAACCGCTGAAATAGGTAAATTGCAAATAGGAACCCATGATAATATTAGTATGGATTTTGATAATAATAGTTTGGGTTTTGACAATAGTTTTATGAACGGATCTTTGTATACAATTTTTTAATTTTTAGGGTCTTTTTTATGATTTTTTTCTATTGAGAATTAGTTCTCTGTTGGCTCATAAACACCAAAAGATATGGGTTTTAATTATTGCCAGAGAGTTCACTGGACACCCATATTCAAAGACCAAAGTAAACTTCTAGAGCAGACCATCTGCAAAGGACAAAAGGGGACAAGATCCAACATTTTTTTCTCCGCCAACGCCCAACAAGATCCAACTAATTAAACAAATGTTTTTTTGGGTATTATATAGAGTCTAAAAGGTGGTGTAATAGCGCGCACTATACGATGCATTCATAATATATTTGCAAAGGATATTACGTTAAGGTGGAAAATTTTTTTCTAGAAGTTGCCTAATAAAAAGACTATGGTCCAGCTAAAAAGATGTTTTTGGTGCATTATACAGAGTTTTAAATATGTTGTACCATTATAACTTCCCATATAGTATGGCTTATTTGCCCATAGTCCTGGCATAAAACTTCTCGGTAAGTGAAGGATTTTGAGTTCAATTTTATTTGTAACCTCAGTCTATTAGTTTTCTTTTTGTTACGCATAGATATCTTTCTACTTAAGACACCATAGAACACTAAATATGAATATATCTCTCAACAGAAATTCAAACCTTGATTTGTCATGTTGTAAGGGACTAATTTGTAAACTTAGTATCTACTGTTCTTTTCTACTTAAAGAAAGAAAGTATGCCTTGTTTATATTATGCATATAGTGATTTTATTTTGGGCTACACTACATTGATTATAATATTTGGTCCCCTGTTTAGGATCCTTAATTGGGCTACTTTTCAGTCGGTGGCCCAATTTGACTTGGATCGGGCCATGTCCCGGCTAACTTCTCCACCATCCCAAGAGAAAAGAAGCTCTATATATTAGATAAGACCTGTTCAGTTCATTTATATAATATTCATTATTCTCTTTAAAATTTCAGTCAAATATAGTTATAATTTTCTACCATATAAATTAGCTAATTGCTTTCTTATCTATGTATATAATATCAAACATAAAATATTACAAAACAAATAAAACAATTATATATATAAGCATTTCATTGTCCTTTATTTGGAAACAAATGGTTATGAAAATGATTTTGCGTTAATTAGATAAAATCAAAACATATGTTTCCATGAAACGCATGAAATTGAAAAAATTATCTGCGCTTTTACGTAGCGTCCAATGAGGGGTTTGATATTTACATTTTATATAGGATATATAATTGAGAAGAACATATCAAATCATTCTATTCATATTTATGAAAAATAAAACTAACTAACCCTATAAGTACAGAAAATCCTTCAATAACTATGGGTTTCTTTGATTTCTTATTTTCAGAATTTTTTTAACCAAAATTAAAAAAAAGAATAGTTCTTTGTATGTTTGAAAATTTTTAATCCTTCAGGATAATTTCTAATTCTTATTGTTTGGAAATGTGTTTTTAGTTACCTGTTCTGCAAAACAAAAAGAATTAAAAATTATCCTGAAAAAAAAATTCAGAACATCTTTTTATGTTTTGCTATATTTTGTTTTACAGAATTAGAGAATAAATATAGAACTTTATGTTTTTATTAAGGGAAATTATATAAATATAAAAAAAAATCATTCTTAGATTTTTTTCCTCAAACTAATAATTTAAACATATTTTTTCACCCAAAAAATAATAATTTAAAAAATTTTTTATTGTTTTTTGTTTTCTGAATTTGTTCTTAAAAACACTACTCTATAGAATTAGTCTTAAAACATAAAGGGTTGATATCATTTTTTTCTCTAAAATTTGATCTTGTTATTATTTTGACATCTGATATTTAAAACCACTGATTTTCATACCTAAAATTGGACTTCATCTCGGTGCCTTAAGATTCGTGGTTCTTGGAACAATGTTTTTGGTATATGTTTCAAGGACTAAGATCAAAATAAAGTTAAATTTTAAAAATCAAAACTATTTATTTCAAATTTTAAGAATCAAAATCAAAATGAAATCCAATTTTAAGGAGTAAAACTATTAATTTCAAATTTCAAAAACCAAAACTAAAATGAGATCAAATTTCATACACTAAAAATAATATTAACCCACGTAAAACTAGATAATACTACCTCTGATCTTAAATATAAGATACTCTTCCGGTCCTTAATATAAGATTTACTTAACTAATTTGATTAGATTAAGAAAATTAGGTAAGTTAGTTAATTATAAAAAATATGACGTGTTTTTCTTAAAACACCATAATCATCTTTCTTAATATCATTCCTCTCTTTTTTACTTGATTATGGTTGAGGAAGTATCTATAGGGATAATTTAGACAAAATTGATAAATTTGAAAAATAGGTCTTATATTTATGACCAAAATCAACTCAACAATTAGGTCCTATATTAAGGATCGAAGGAGTATAGTTTATTTTTTCTTGTTTCTGTTTTTCTTTCTTAGCTCTCTGAACCATGATATCATGTACTCCCCTGGTTTTTAATATAAGACTCATTTTGTAGTGTAAAATAAAATTTATAATGCGTTATGTAACATCCTAGTTTTTATATATCTAATATTTAAACAAATTTTTATAGAATAGGTAGAGGTAAAATATACATATATGTAATTAAAATAATTCTGATTTTGTGTGTGTGTGTCTGTATGAGAAAATGAATAAAATAGCGATGTCAAGAAGTCTCACATTGATTAAATGATAGGAAGTAGATAAAATAGCAATGTTAAGAAGTCCCACATCGACTTATCTTTAGAGTGAAGGAGTTTGAGGAGCCTATATATAGGAGATAGTGAGTGGAGCTTGAAGTGAGTAAATAATTTTCGCACATATCTGAGGTAGTCTTAGAAAAGTGCTAGTTTTTAGTTTATTAACCGTTGGATCGAACTGAAATTTGGTCAGCCCATTTGGGACATCCAAATCGTTAATTTCAACGGTTGGATCATCATTTTGATCTCCGAGTTACAAGTTATTAGGTACGTTTTTAACTTATATCTTTTGGATTTAGCATATAGAGTCCTAAATAGTAAATTAGCATTTTAAAGTTCATTCACCGTTAGATTGAGCTATAATTTGGAGGATAATATCATGATAGATAGGAAATTAAATTCAATGGTTAGATTAAGGGATTAACTTTTGTAGTGAGAATAACCTGGTTTGTACTAAGTCTATTTGTTTAAATCCTTTGAAGATGGAATATAAGTTATAAATTTATAGTTTGTCTATTTGCATTATGAATTTGATGATTCTAATAATATAATCTAATAATTAAAGGATATTTAAGTAAGGAAAATTTAGGAATCGAGTCTAAATCATATATATATGTTCTCATTCCAAACCTTAGAGAAATGTCTTTTAGGCTAGAGTTCTGGGTAAAATTAAAGCTTTTAGAGGAGGAGTAAGAGGCTAGAATTTTGTGAGTAGCCTACTCTAATACTATAGAGATAATATTTTAATTTTGTTTGTAGATATAAACTCTATTGTGGCATTTTCGAGGTTGGACTCTGGTTGTAGTTGACTGTTAGCTAGGAGACCAGGTAACTAAATTTCTATCTGTTGCATGCTCTAGTATGAAGTTGGTGAGCGGCTTTATAATTGATTCTATAAAAGTATATTACGTTTTGTATGAACTGTCTTGTGGGATGCTATTTTTAAAAGGATTGACATAGTTTGTATTGCAAGAAATTGGTGATCATGATTATGATGTGCTATTATGAAATTCTGTTGATTATACATATAAATGTATCATTTTGAACCCTGTGCATCTATTTTGGGTGGGGAAAGGAGGTAATTGGAGCTATTGAGATTCATATACTTGCCACGTGGTATTAGCCTCCATACGGAGCTCTATGGTTGGCTGCTATTATTGTCCCACTAGTTCTTCGAGGGACTGCGACACCCCACTAGTTCTTCGAGGGGGGACCCATGGTCCACCGAGTGCTCTGTGGTCTTTGGCCGGTCCACATCATTCGTGTGGTGAGCTTGTCAGAATTGCCAGTCAAATGGAAAGAACTTAGCCCATGGGTCCAGTCGGCGAAAATAAGGAGGATATAAGGATGGATTTGGGTTCAGGAATTGCATATGACATGAGATATTCATTGATATTTATATCTTTTAAATAAATGACAAGTGTGTTATCTCTTTTGAAATGTATAAATTGTATGAGAGTGGTGGAAATATTTGTCTTATATGATTATTGTGAGTTTAAATGTTAAATAAATATTTATCAATTATTATTAACTCTGTGTATCCACCTGACACCTCGCTAGCCCATGCTAGGGTGTGTGATAGGTAGGGATTTAGTTACTGAGACGTTGTCTCATCCCTATTGTTTAACATTTTTCAGGTGAAAGCTTTAAAGGAGGGATGTCCGGGAAGGCTCAGGAGGAGTAAAGCTACATTAGCAACTTGTAGCGTCTCCTCGGTTTATGAGCTATGTTGTATCCTGTATATTGCCACCTTAGGATAAATTGTTTTTAATTGATTCATGCATTATTATTTCTTATGTCCTTTGAGTGTACTATTGTGGTATGTGTGCTGATAGGCGGCCAGAGGCCTAGGATCGCATATTCGCATGTGATTTGCTTATAAATTTATTATAAAGTATGAATTAAGATTGAATTCTTAACATTTTGATTTATGAGCTATATTATATGTTGTATTATAACTATATTAGATAAGATTAATCTTTTCTTATATAGTTTGTATTTGAATAAGTTAAGAAAAATTCTTTTATCCGTGATAGGATGTATGATTGGGTGCTGCTCTTTTCTATCACGGATAACAATATTATATAATTAGTTAATGTAAATGATTGTGATATAATTTGAGTTTGTATTTAGAATAGTTTGGTTATAAAATGTTATTTCTTAAAGTTACTATGAAAAAGTTAAGTTTATCTGTTTATTTAGGGTGGTTGTTTCACGTTACATACAACTAATAATATTCTTGGAATATCTCATTCTCTGTCTACATACGTACTCCTCCGGTTCTTAATATAGGACCCAATTGTTGAGTTGGTTTTGGTTCTAAATATAAGACTCATTTATCATATTTATCAATTTTTTCTAAATTAACCCTATAGATACTCCCTCAACCATAATTAAATAAAAGAAGGAGAGGGGGTATTAAGAAAAATGACTATAGTGTTTTAGGAAAAATGTGTCACTTTTCTTATAATTAACTAACTCACCTAACTTTCTTAATCTAATTAAATTAGTTAAATAGGTCTTATATTAAGGAATATACATATCATTGCAGTTTATCCCCACACCCTTCATTGTCAATGTATTATCGTTGGATCCTAAACCCGAAACCCACATGTGAGTACTAGAGCCGGGAAAACGGGTCGAGCCCGTCAGGCCAGCCCATTTAGGCTTTGAAATTATGAGGGCTGGGCTTGATATTTTTCCCTTCAAATGGGAAATAAATCCTGGAGGGTCGACGGCTTAAAAGGACCGGCTCTTTTAAGCCCTTTTATAATTTTTTTAATATAATTCTAATGTTATTAATTTTTTACATTGTTAATAATATTTCAAATATTTAGTTATTATTATCATTTTAAAATTAAATTTAGTGTTAGACAATAATTTATCCAATTAAATTTTTAAAAAATGGGTTAATTTGGACTTTAATAATGATTTGATTTATATTATATGCGTTGATATTTTTAAACTATATATATATTTGATAATAGAGTATTTTTATACTTATATAACTTGTAATTCTATAATTTGAATTAGAAATTCATGAGTTTCAACAACAATGTTTCTCACATTAAAGTAAAATAATAGCTAGATTGTAAAATTTAAAAGTAAAATTCCTATAAAGAAGAAAAACTTGATATTTTTGTTACGAAAGAAAAGCATACTTATGAAGAAGAATAATTAATTATAGTGATGATGAAGTTTCAAAAGATTAATGATAGTGTTTATTTATTGAACAATTGCACTATAAATAAAATTTTTGGATGTTGTTATCTTGTTAATAAATGTTTTAGATGTTCTTGGATGTTGATAGATATTTATATATGATGATATTTTATATTTATGACTTAATTTTATTTATATTTATGTCTTTTTTTAATAATTTCATTGGGTTATTTTTATTTTTTATAAAAAAATATGATAAATATAAAAAATAATATTTTTTTTAAACGGGCCAAAAGCCCGTGGGCCGGCCCTGAGCCCTGTAGCTTAAGGGCCGGGCCTAGTAAATTGGGGTATTTTTTGAAATTTCAACCTTAAAGGACCAGCCCTGATTCCCACCTCTACATGTGACGACAAACCATAAAGGTACCAGTTTTTTTGGTTTGTTTTAAATAAGTTCTCAATCTATTCTATTTCTAAATCTATAATTTTTTATTTAAAATATTTTTGTTGATTACAAAAAAATTTGTATTAAAAAATAATTCTAATACACAGTTAAAAATAAAATAAAAATTTTAAAAAATCACCACATATTTGTTATTCTTGTATTAAACATCAGAAGTACATATACGTCTCAATCAATGAATAATTGCGTAAATGCGGCCCCTAACTTTACACGAAGGCCGGATTGCAAGCCATTAATAACCAGAAAGACGGAAAGGGAAGGACAGGCCTGCTGGGGTAATACACATTTAAGAAGATGTGAGATATTCCAAAATTGAAAAAGACATGCACGTGTTGTTGCTGCCCAGGATCGAACTGGGGACCTTTAGTGTGTAAGACTAACGTGATAACCACTACACCACAGCAACCCACGTGTCGCTTTGCAAATGATTATTTTCTTGATTCATATCATTCGTCCCTCTATTTATCCCCCCAGAAAATACTCTAGAGACGCTTGACATGCTTTTGTTATTTTCCCCCCCCATATATAGTTATGTATATTGATTTCTTTCTGTTTTATCTTAATTACAGAAATTTCTAAATCCCTTGTGAAATCAACCTTTACACAACATAAACATTCCTTCTAGTTTTAAAATTATATTTTCATTCAGATAATCATTAATTTACTATTAAATCACATGTTTTTGACCAAAGTATATCTCTTTTAACATATATGCCATTTAAAAATATTGGAAAAACCATTTTTGAGGTACTTATAGTTTCTTTCAATTTTTAATTTGATACCTATAGATTTTTCTCTCCATAATAAATCATTTAATTTTACGTTGTTAGCACAATTAGTTTTTGTACATGGTTTAATAATACTAATATACTAATGGAGCAAAGTTATAGAGATTAACGGTAAATTCCGAATGATATTAAAAATTGGATCAAAGTTTATGTCCTAAAAATAGAATGAATGTCTCTATAATTTTAATAAAACAGGAGGAATGCCATTATATTTTACTCTTTTTCTTTTAAAAAAAATCATCTGTAATATAATGGTGACATATATTCTTTCTTGAAAAGATGAAAATACACAACCAAAAAAACAAAAAAACAGTTAATTAAGAACAAAAGGGAACGGAGCTACACAATCTCTTCTGGATGATGACTTACATAGCGAGTAACTTTTAAATTCCTTATCAGCCTTTACAAGCTTACCACGGGCCGTATAATATAATCCTATATAAACAACCTTATAATTAATCACTACCACCACAAGCACAACCTCAGACTCTCCAAGAGCCAGATATTTCAGTAGTGAAGACTCAAAAATGGAGAATGAAACAAAAGCTGCAAGAAGAGCTCACTGTGTGGTGTTGGCATATCCAGCTCAAGGTCACATAAACCCTATGCTTGAGTTCTCCAAGCGTCTTCAGCATGGAGGAATCAATGTAACCCTCGTCTCTACTCGCTTCTTCTGCAACAAATTACAAAAGCTTCCAAGTTCCAATATTGCCATCGAGACCATTTCTGATGGATTTGACAATGGTGGAGCCGCTGAAGCAGAGAACGAGAAAGTCTACTACGACCGATTCCGGCAAGTAGGGACACAGACTCTTATTGAGCTCATTGAGAAGCTCAACAGAACAGGCAGCCCTGTCGATTGTATCATTTATGATTCATTCATGACTTGGGTTCTTAAAGTTGCTAGGAAATTAGGGTTAATTGGGGTGAGTTTTCTTACCCAGAATCTTACTGTGGATAGTATATATTACTATGTGAACAAGGGAAAGCTGCAACTTCCATTGGTAAAAGATGAAATTATTTCTCTTCCTGGCTTGTCATCTTTTGAACCTTGGGATATGCCTACTTTCTTGTATGAATATGAACCAGGAAGTACTGTTCTTGATTTGGTGGTGGGTCAGTTTTCAAACATTGAGGAAGCTGATTGGATTCTCTGCAATTCATTCTACGAGATGGAAATTGAGGTACACATCTAGGCGAGCAATTATGTATACTACTGGTCTTTTGATATATCTGCTTCTTTATTTGGAGTTCTTTTTTCCGCCTCGTAAATTTTACTTAATCTCTGTTTACCCGAAGATTGGTTTAGTTACATAATCCCGAAAGTCATATGGCTCTCTCCTAGTTAAACTCTCAGATAATCCAATTTCAACTTTATTGAAGTATGTCACATATTCCTCCGATCTTTAATATAAGACCCATTTAACTAATTTGATTAGATTAAGGAAGTTAGGTAAGTTAGTTAATTATAAGAAAAGTAACACATTTTTCCTAAAACACCATAATCATCTTTCTTAATACTCCCTCTCCCTTTTCTATTTGATTATGGTTGAGGAAGTATTCATAGGGGTAATTTAGAGAAAATTGATAAATATGAGAAATGGGTCTTATATTTAGGATCAAAATCAACTCAAGAATTGAGTCCTATATTAAGGACCAGAGGAGTATAATATTTTATAGTAGATGTGAGGGCCATCACCACGTATTGATTACCCACTTACTAAAGAAGGTTTGGATTTGGCCAAACCTTATTCAGGGTCCTCTAATAGATTTCGTTGCAAATTAGTGGCTCTTCGGTTTTAAAGCCAGGTCATATAATTTTTTTTCCTCATAATCTATAGACACTTTTTCTTTCATTTGTATTGAGTAGAATTTGACAAATAAGTCATACGCTTCGAAGCATATGAATCGTGCAACTTGCTATAAATTGTATATTATATATTGATATAATGACATATACTGATAAGAGGCCCATGTAATTCAATTTTAGGTGGCAGATTGGATGAGAAAGATTTGGCTAAACTTGAGAACAGTTGGACCAACCATACCCTATAAGTTCTTGAACAATAATAATACACTTGAAGATGATGAAGAAGATTACGGATTTGCCATATTCAAGAGTGAAGAATGCACAAAATGGTTAGATAATCAGCCAAAACAATCAGTTGTTTTCGTGTCACTGGGGACTATGGTATCTATCAGCCAGGAACAAATGGAAGAACTAGCTATGGGTCTGATAGATAGTGGAATCACCTTTTTGTGGGTGGTGAGAGAATCTGAAGAAGCTAAGCTTCCTGTAAACCTTCCCAGAAAATCACAGAAGAGTTTGGTGGTCACATGGTGCCACCAACTCAAAGTCCTATCACATGAGGCTATAGGATGCTTTGTGATGCATTGTGGTTGGAATTCAACGTTGGAAGCTTTGAGCTTAGGAGTCCCAGTGGTTGCTATGCCATTATGGAGTGATCAAAGAACCAATGCAAAGAATATTAAGGATGTTTGGAAGATAGGAGTGAGAGTTCAGTTTGATGAGAAAGGGATTGTGAGAAGAGAAGCATTGAAGAAAAGCATTTGGGAAATCATGAAAGGTGAGAGAGGAAGTGAAGTGAAGAGTAATTGCATCAAATGGAAGAATTTAGCTGCAATGGCAGTTGGCAGGGGTGGAAGCTCTTGTAAAAACATTGAAGAATTTATGGATAGCATGTCCCATTTAAAGGTTAACGAGCCCTGAGAATTTCAAGGGTATGGATCTTACACAGATCTTGATTAATTATGAAGTTACTCGAGAGTATTAAAAGAGAGGGTTACATTAAAAGATCAGGTATAGTAGTTATTAGGTTAAGTGAAAGGAGTTTGATCATCCTTAAATAAGATTTAAGGTTTGAAATTTGTAATGGATGAGGAAAAACATGTATACTAGCTTGGGAAAACTATCAATGCTTTAATATGAGTTAATTGATTGTACTATGTATATACTAGAAATATTGCACTATGTATATACTAGAAATATTGCACTATGTAATGGATGAGGAAAAACATGTATACTAGCTTGGGAAAACTATCAATGCTTTAATATGAATTAGTTGATTGTACTATGTATATACTAGAAATATTGTTGTCCTATCTACTTCTTCATCTTTGGTATATATAGTTTCATTGTGGTGGAGCTTATAAAGTGAAAGGAATCAAAATGAAGAGAATGAAATATGGTGAATGTCGGGAGATTAACCGCGAAACATTTTCCGCTTGTTTGAATGATGTACATGTGTACTTAATGGAATGTGAAGATTGCGAGTTTTCTTTGTTTAGAAACCAGTAGCTTATTTGATTACAATTTATATTTTATGTATAAATTAAATAAAAAAAGAGTAAAATGCTCTAAATATTGGTGGTGGAAAGGTAGGGACGGTGGTGGTTGATGACAGAAGGATTATTTAGTGGTGGTGGATGGTCGTTCACATAGTAGGAGGGACTATGGCCCGTAACAAATTACGGCACAATGCAATGAAAGCTACTGTTAAGGGACAATAATGGAGAAGGAAGGGAATTAAATTAAATGAGAGTAGGACACTTCTAATTTTGTGTTGATATAGAGACAGGATAAAACACTTTATTCTTTACTCTTCCAACAACAACAAGTCTTATTCCACTAGGTGGGGTTATTTTTTACTCTTAGTTCAACAAAAATAAGATTCACACTATGTTTGAATGGGAGAAAATTAGAGAGAGAAAAAATACTAGGAGGAGGGAAAATTAGTTCAACAATTAACTATAAAAGTTTTTCTTTCAAGTATTCTCTCCATTCAGACATACCCTAAAAATTAAAACAGCCTGAATGGGAGCAACAGGCAATGGTCAGAAAGATGAGGACAATATACGGTGTGGTGGAGGATGATGGCAAAGGACAGTGATGGGTGGTCACAGGCACCACGTGGCTATCAGTAAAAGGATGAGGGTGATGGCAAAGAGCAAAAGACAATAGGAGCAATAATATTTGGAAAATTACAATATTTATGTCAAGTTTTTTTTTTAAAGATTTATTATGATACTAGAGAAAGTTATAAAGAACTTTAAAGTTTTATTAGAATTATATAAAGGGAAAATGATAAAAAAAAAAAAAGACTGCCAAGATAGAAAAATTATAAATAGGGACCCACGACAATATTAGTATTGGTTTTGATAACAATAGTATGAGTTTTGACAATAATTTTTATAAATAGGTCTTTGTATGCAATTTCTTTATTTTGATGGTCTTTTTTTTTCCATTTTTCCTTATATAAATATCACATTTGTTTTCAATATCAATGCCGATTTTTCTGAATTTTGTTAACAACACACACGTCTACTTTCTAATTTCACGACCTTCAATAAAATAAAGAATTAACGATGGAGAACTTTCTTTTTTATTTAAGATGTATTTTTGTATGTATTAAAAGTAAAAAATGATCTGTATGGTTTTAGTGAAAATTTGATTAAAAATATCATTGTTGTTGATTTGAAAAAGTGATAATAGATTTAATTGTATGTAGTGGTTTGATTTAATCAAATTCCTTATTATAAGGGCAATTTCATTTATGCTAGCATCTTGCCCTCATACTCCTCTAGTCTTATTTATAAATAATTTTCAACATGTTTCATACAAACTAAAAAAAAAAAAATCTTAAACTTTATTAACTCTTCTTTAAAATTCAATAACTTATCAATTTTATTTTTATTTAATATACATTATACTCCAGAAAAAAACAAAGTCAACACAACAATAAATAAAAGATAAAATTGTATATTAATATGAAAAATTTCTCTTTTTATCCTAAAAATTAGATAAAAATCCTTTTTTTTTTTCTCCACCCTATAGATAGGACCAGAGGAGTGCTTGCTGAAAGCATCTTTGACCAAAATTTAATTTATGGTCCTAATACTTTAATTGTGGGTTGTTGGTTCTAAGTTGAAGTTATCATTCCTTTTTTTTTTTTTTAATAGAAAGAGGCCCATATGATTAATTCATCTTTCACGGGAGTGGAACTTAACTAACTATTACTAATCCAAAAAAGTTGGTTTCAGGTTGCAGATTGTATGAGAAAGATTTGGCCAGACTTAAGGATAACTGGACCAACCTTGCCCTACGAGTTCTTGAACAATAACATTAAAGCACTTGAAGATGAAGAAGATCATGGATCTGCCAAGTTTAAAAGCGAAGAATGCAGCAAATGGTTAGATAATCATCCAAACAATCAGTTGTTTATGTATCATTAGGAACAACCTTATTGAAATTTTGAAATATTATGTTCTTAAAACTGTGATTAATATATTGGTTTTCAAAGTGTTTTTCTCTTATAAATAATATATCATTTGGTAAAACTTATACTCTTCTTCATATGCTGGCCAATTTGCACGCTACACGGCACGGTGCAAACTTTTTTAGTAATTTAAAGTTCTCATTTTCCTGTCACCCCCAGTTTTAATAGTTCTTTACTTCTTTATATGAGATTTTTTTTGGTCAATTCTTTAGAGATTAGAGATTATTGAAGGGATTGAATCCCATCCTCAACGGCTCAGTGAGATATCATTATTATTATTTTAATTCCTGACAACCTGCACATTAAATGATTTGAGTACGAAAAAGAAGAAGAAGAAGAAGCTACTTATATATATTTTATTTGATTTTACTTGACCAATGAATAAAATATGCGATGACTTAAAACAGAACTTTATTTAACGTGTTTAGACCTTTAGAAAGAAGCATCATTTTATTAAAATAAACAAGATTGCTTTGTTTTCTTCTAGAGTAGATGGAAGATGCAGACGACGAGGATAACGAGGAGCCCTCATCAGATCCGAGGCAAGAGAGTTATCATGTCTAAATAAGATCTAACGAGTTGAAATAATACTAAAAAACTAAATGTTTTCGTTGCACTGGCCACATTATATATAGAATTTCAACTTGATTTTGATAAGCATATTCTCCTTCGTTCTTTAATATAGGAGCAGTTGGGGAATTAATTTTGATCCTAAAGATAAAATATCAAACTATTTCATCTCTCATATTTATCATTCTTTTTAAACTAATTTTTTCTAACTTATAAAATGATATATAATCTCAGGTTGCATATGAGCATTTCGCCTCTAGTGTCATAAATTCCTCCAAACATACCTTTTTACTTTCATATTTCTGAATGTGGAATTCATTAAAAGATGTTGTAAATCGCTAATATGGAAGGATGCGACTCGCTTAAAATTTACTAAATTTTGCTTCTGATGCTGTTGATTCCCTGAAACTTGTCCTTTTACTTCAATCTTTTAAGTATGGAATTTGTAAAAAGGTATAGATGAAATCTATGTCGTAGATTTCCCAAAACATGCCCAAAATGCTGGTTTATACTACCTGTCCCTTAATATAAGAGCTATTTTGACTTTCAATTTAGTCCTAAATATAAGACCCTAATTCACTTTGTTTCTCATATTTATTCATTTTTTTCAAGGTAACCCTTATAATAGTTGCACATAATAAATATTTCATCAAATGACAATTGATTAGCGAGGCTATTTTAGGGAAGATAACACCTATTTATACAAATAACTAACTTAATTAATTTTTTTAATCAACTTAAATTAACCAACTAACTCTTATATTAAAGATCGGAAGTAGTACATACCGAACTCCTCCTCCTACATACGTGTGTCTATAAAAAACAAAAAACACACCCACCACACACGCACAAATCTATCACCCCCACCACCATATCACACCCAAAAATGGAGGGCGAAACAAAAGCAAGAAGAGGTCACTGTGTGGCGTTGGCATATCCAGATCAAGGTCACATAAACCCTTTGCTTGAGTTCTCCAAGCGTCTTCGACATGAAGGAATTAATGTAACCCTCGTCTGTACTGTCTCCTACTGCACCAACTTTCACAAGCTTCCCGGTTACAATATTGCCCTCGAGACCATCTCCGACGGCTTTGACGACGGTGGGATCGACGAAGCAGAGAGGCAGAACGTCAACTATTACGATCGGTTGCGAGAAGTAGGGACACAGACTCTTATTGAGCTCATTGAGAAGCTTAATAGAACAGGAAAGCCTGTTGACTGTATCCTTTATGATTCATTCTTGCCTTGGGCTCTTGAAGTTTCGAGGAAATTAGGATTACTTGGGGTGAGTTTTCTGACTGAGAATATTGCTGTGGATAGTATATACTACTTTGTGAACAAGGGAAAGCTGAAACATCCACTTGTAAAGAATCAAAAAATTTCTCTTCCTGGATTGCCTTCTCTTGAGCCTCGGGATTTGCCTACTTTCTTGTATGAACGTGAACCGGGAGATCCAGTGTTGGGTTTGTTGGTGGGTCAGTTCTCCAACAGTGAGCAAGCTGATTGGATTCTCTGCAATTCCTTCTACGAGCTTGAAATTGAGGTATAACTAGTCAAATAGCTCTGTGTGTGTGTGTGTATAGACACACATATGTATAATTGATTATTTGCCTTTGGAGATGTCAAATGATTCTTCCCTGAACTGAAAAGTAAGTTACAAGATTAAGTTTAATCAAAATGTCGTCAAAATGATACAAGAGCAAATTTCGAAGACCTTTGAATTTTTGTTATGGTTATATATATTACCTCCTTTTTCTCGATATCAATGCTGAATATTCTGAAAAAAAATTGGTTTTAGGTTGCCGATTGTATGAAAAAGTTTTGGCCAAAATTAAGAACCATTGGACCAACCATACCCCACGAATTCTTGAACAATAACATAAAAGTACTTGGAGATGAAGAAGATCATGGATTTGCCAAGTTTAAGAGTGAAGAATGCACAAAATGGTTAGACAATCAACCAAAACAATCAGTTGTTTATGTATCATTTGGAACAAAGGTAGCTCTCACTGAAGAACAAATGGAAGAAATTGCATGGGGTTTAACAGATAGTGGGATCGCATTTTTGTGGGTAGTGAGAAAATCTGAAGAAGCTAAGCTTCCTAAGAATTTTCCCAGAAAATCCCAGAAAAGTTTGGTGGTTTCATGGTGTCACCAACTCAAAGTCCTATCACATGGGGCTATAGGATGCTTTGTGACACATTGTGGTTGGAATTCATCGTTGGAAGCTTTGAGTTCAGGAGTGCCAATGGTGCTTATGCCACTTTGGAGTGATCAAACAACCAATGCAAAGATGATGAAGGATGTCTGGAAGATCGGAGTGAAAGCTCAGTTTGATGAGAAAGGGATTGTGAGAAGAGAAGCATTGAAGAAAAGTATTTGGGAAATCATGAAAGGTGAAGAAAAAGAAGGACGAGGAGGAGCATGTGAAGTGAAGAATAATGTCATGAAATGGAAGAATTTGGCTGCAAAAGCTGTTAACAAGGGTGGAAGTACTTGGAACAACATTGAAGAATTTATAGACAGCTTATCTCATTCAAAAGTTAAGTACTACCTCCGATCCTCAATATAAAATCTAATTAACTAATTTAATTGAATTGAAAAAACTAGCTAAAGTAGTTTCCTAAAATATCCTCCTAAATAATTTGCATAGAAACTATCTGTTGATGTAGACTTTCTTGGCATGTGTAATCAATAAGGATAGTTTTGGAAGAAAAAAAATGATAAATATGAAGAAAAAATATATTGAAGTCTTATATATTTTGGACCAAGCTTTACTTTGAACTAGCTCTTATATTAGGAACAAGAGGTAGTAATTCAATTCCTATGTTTTAAAGTGAAAGACTGTCCTCGAGTTCTTGATCACTTGTAATAAAAGAAATCAAATTTGTGAAGATATAATGAATGATAAACATATTTTATTTGCTTTAACAGCTATGGTTTGAGATTTTAGCGGATATAATTTATTTTGTAGCGGCGCAGAGCCTCTCCATTGCAAATCCTCTCCATTAAGCCTTTATTTATAAGAAACACAGCGTTTTATAATTTAAGCAGTAAAAAAAAAAAAAAAAAGCTCAATCAACCATTTGAAAAAAAGAAAGAGTCTTCTTCCTCTTCGGTATAAAACCTTCGAAGACTCGCCCCTTTTAGATTCTTCTTCTAAGGTTCAAACTGAAAGTCCACTAGCTTCTACAGCATCCAGTTTCCAAAACAATGCCAGTCAATCTCAGAAGAAGCTTGTGTTATGGGTAATGGAGGAACCTCGTGTTTCGGTAATGGAGGAAATACATCATTGCAATGAGAAGCCTCTTCCTTTTTATTTTCCAAATGGTTGATTGAGTTTTTTCATCTTTATCTAAGATAAAATCAGAATCCCATAAAACGTAGTTGCTGTATGGGGAGAAATACAAGAAGTTGATTGGTGGAGAGAAAGAAACGACCTTGTTTTGGGTTAGTGAAGGCAAGTGAAGAGAATTGCTCAATGGAAAGGTTCCGCACTGATTTTGATAGTCATAGGAATTCGGTTCTTGTTTGAATATTTATGTAATTGAAATTAATTAAACGGGAATATTGTGGCACCTTATTTGGAAACTAATTTCAAGAAAAATCGTTTGGGAAGAAGAGTAATATCCGTACATTAATCAGCCGTATTGAGGTCATTTGTGATTTGTCCATAACTTCATAAACATTCATGAGTTGCTCAACGAATTCATTTGTAATGTACTTGTAGTTTGAACTTTTAATTGTTCAGATTTAATTCCTTTGATACATAAACGGACAAGAATTAGGTTTTATTTTTTTTAATATATATTATTTTAATATGTAAAAATAAAAAAAAATTAATTTAAATATAAGTTCATCATAATTTTTTTTGGGTCAATTAATCTGTAAGTTTTATAGTTTCAACTAATTTTGAATTAGACCTATAATTTTTTTTCTTTTTATCAGGTCCTTATAATTTCACTAAATTTTTAATCAGGTCCATGTAGTTTTAAATTTTATTTATTAATCAAATATAAACTTAATTAAATAGATTAATACTGAAATATAAAATATTGATAATGAAATTAAATTAACAATTATATAATAAAAAATAAGTAATATAATTAATTAATTCAGGAAATTTTTTTAGAACAATTAATATTTTCTTGTTCGCAAAAAATAAAATTATTATAATAATTCATTATTTTTAGAATATTATTGTTTATAAGCTAATATTAAATAATATATACAATTTTATGTTAATAGAATAGTATTATTAAATTTATAAAATAAAGAATAAAAAATTCAGGGACTTAATTAAAAATAAGGTGAACTTATGAGGACTTGATAGAAAGAAAAACAAATACAAGAACCTAATTAAAAACAGGTGAAAATATAAAGACATGATAAAAAGGAAAAAACTATAGGGGCCTAATTCAAAATTGGTTAAAACTATAAGGACTTATAGATTAATTATCTCTCTCTTTTTTTTTTTTTGCCATAACTCACGCAACCCTCACATCTTCTACCGAAAATTCAACATCGGAATCTAACTCAAAAAAATCTTTAAAAATGTGCTTTTTGTCAGTTGGGCTATTAAGACGGACAATTTCATTCTTAATGTCATTTGAATCAGTAAACATTTCTTTTTAACTAATTTAATAACAAATCTAATGGCGGGCGAGGCATAGAATTTATTATTCATTTTCTGGTCTAAAAGAATTTATTGTTCATTTTATTGATGTGTCCTTATCGATCGCTGACAAATGACAATGTTTGTTTATTTCTTTAGTATTAAAATTTTTAGCATCACATTATAATTAACATATTTGTTATTGGAATGAGCAATGCTTGTGAAAATAAATACTAATTATAAGATCACTTCCCAATTTCCGCGCATAAGCATTGAGCATTCACCGGAACGAAAGGATGTTGCTAGCTTGATGCCCGGCAACAGTTGACTCTCAATTTTAGCTAAGTCACATGTATACGTTGTTAATTAAATTTTTTTAATACTTAAGGGAAAATTAAACCCTAAGTCCTTATAGTTATAGTGAATTTTGAATCAGGTTCTTACATTATTTTTTCTTTTTAAGCACTCCTTATAATTTCAGCCATTGGTCATGTTGATCCTTCCATCTTCAAAAATATCATAAAGACATAACGACGTTAACTTGCTGAAGTGGGAAACCGTTCATTGACCGAAAATTGAGGTGCGTACTCCACAAACAAGAACGTCTAGGTCTTCAATAGAGAGCATCTCCTTGTCTTTCTCACCAAATACGTCGCTGATCTCTCCCACCAGTTCATTTGAGACTGAGGCTGCTTCACTCTCCTCATGCCCAGCAACTTCTTCAATGATCTCAGGTCTGTCTCATCATTTACATGCATGTCAGCAGAAGGAGTAGCATGTGTATGAGACATGATCAACACACACTAAATTCCAAAAATTTGATCCTACGTGGTTGGATATGGGGCATAATGGGCAAGTAGGTGCTTTCTACCCAAATTAATGGTGGCGAACGAGAGGACGACTTTGATTGCTTTTGTGAGGTGAAAAGGATTTTAACATTGCAAGGCAATCAAAAATACAAAACCAAAATTCACAATGAATATATTAAAGTGAAAAATTAATATTTTTACCTCTATTTTTGTAATATATTAAAAAAGATTATGCCACAATATTGTTTTATTTGCTGTGTTTTTGGCCCCAAAAATAGGACATACAAAGTTGTGGCTTGGCACTACTATAGTTGAATGTTATGAGATTCATGTAGTCTACAGAGAGACCAGTACCTCGATGATGCTGTTAAGTTATTGGAGACCAGAATTATTTTTGTACTGCATATGGATTGAAGATTTTGATTAACATTTATCTGTCTCCTTCATTTTTCGTTATTATTTGGTTTATAAACCTTTCAATCAATACGGGTAGAGTTAAAAAAACTTCCACTTTTTGATAGCTGGTATGCAAATTTCATTGATTAGGTAATAACTTGGCCATGGTGTCAATTAGAAAATTGAAACTTTTATTTTTGTTTTGGTCAATTAATTTACCAAAGATGGATTTCTCCTATTTCACTTTATCCCAAAAGAATGAAAAAAAGACTTGGATCTGCATACAAAAGTCTGCAATGGCAAATAGTTGTGGCTTGATCTTGATAATATTTGGGAACGTGTATGCAGGGACTTTAGAAAGCTAAAATATGTTAATTTTTCAACATCCCATTTATCACTGGATAAGATGAGAGTGAACTAACCTCTGTTTCAAATGAATAGGTGGGAGAGATCAGCAATGTATTTGGCAAGAGGGACAGTGAGATGCTCTTTGGTGAGACAGCCGATCAATCAACCATCACCCTCTTTAGCAAGTCAACGTCGTTACATCATTTTGACGTTTTTGAAGACGGAAGGATCAACATGACTAACGGTTGAAATTATAAAGGGTGCTTAAAAAGAAAAAAAATAGTGTAAGAGTCTAATTCAAAACTCACTGTAATTACAAGGACTTAGGGTTTAATTTTCCCAATATTTAATATAATTAATTTTTTTAAAATAAATTATAACTTCTTAGATGCCATTAAATGATAATCATGTATAAATAGAATTTCAGTATACAAAATTACACCATATAATATATATTAATTTTAAGAAAAATTTTATATAGAATATGTATTAATATATTTATGTGCTTATGTTTTCACTTTATTTTCATATGTCATTATAGATTATGTTATGATTTTAAAAAAATAGGAGAGTCTTCAAATTAAAACTTAAAAAATTATAAATCAATCTACATATTTTAATTAATAATATTTTATTTAAATATGACTAGAATGTTAATAATATAATTAATTTGGCTGATCTATATGTATAAGTTGTTAATTTAAGTTTTTTAATATTTAATATAATTAATTTTTAAAAAATAAATTGTAACTTCTTAGATACCATTCAATGATAGTCATGTATAAATAGAATTTCAATATACAAAATTATACCATATAATTATAATAATTTTAAGAAAATTTTCGTATAAAATATATATTAATATATTTATGTGCTTATGTTTTCACTTTATTTTCATGTGTCATTATAGATTATATCATGATTTTAAAAAATTAGGAGAGATCTTCAAAACTTATAAAATTATAAATCAATCTACAACTCTAAATACCTTAAAATTAATAATATTTCATTTAAATATGATTAAAACGTTAATAATGTTGATTTCAAATTAAAATAGGTCGCTGGCTTGCCCCTTCGCCAAACAAGGGCTCATAAGTGTTTCAAGATCACTAGTTTTTACACTTTTTATAGAAAACTTGAATACTTATATTCAAACTTTTTCCTTTTTGACCAGCTATCATATATTCAAACTGCTTAGTATGAAGTTACTTATTATCATGAATTTTCACCAGAATAAAGGTACTAATAAGAAAAGTTAGTTAGAAACTAAATCATTTGTATTAAACAAATCTTAATTTAATAAAAAAACAGATGCGTGGCAAAAAAATTAAAGCTTAAGTTTTTTTTTTTTTGTTAAGATACTCTGTGGAAATTTAACAAGCGATGGCACTATAGAAAAAGTCATTAAGAACGCTGGCCAGAAAAAAGAGTCATTAAGAAATTTGGTGACGTAACAGCTAGCTCCCATGGCATTTAATTATTACGCAAGTGATCTCATGCATGATGCAACCTATTGGCTTTTTCTTTTGGCAGAATCTCGATTGGTTGATTTGACTTTAAGAGATTGGCAAACCCAATGATATTTTTTATACAACCAAAATTTATTTTGACTTCTTATAAGTTTAACTATTTAATAATATATTTATATCCACGTGATATATATGATATATTAAGGGTAAAACAGCTAGCATCAGCATTTTGATTTTATTTATAGTACTTTTTTTTAATGTTTTTTGCATTCTAATTTTATTTATAGTGTAGTTAACACTTTGAACTATACGTAAGATTAGAGTGCTTAATATAATTAAAAAGATAATATTGAATGCAAGATTCACTAAGAAAATAATATCAGGACATTGGATGTATTACAAAAAACATTAAAATACTGATAGTTACTCTATCCTATTTTTAAAACCAATATAATTAAATTAGTAAGAAAATTAATAAAATTGATATAAATCATCTAAATTCTTTTACAAGGAGTGAAAAACCAATTAAGATGGATACATTATTAATAATTAAAGAGAATGATTATTTACCTTTAATATAAGCGGATCATAAATTAATTTAATTTCATAAAAAAATGATGACTCCTTTACTCCTCATAGCAAATTTATGCAATCAGGTAAAAAAAATTTTAATCACTGTTTTTACAATTTCAACGTCTGTTTCAATTTTAAATAACTTTTAGTGTTCATTCATTTTAATCCGCCACTCTGTCATTATCAAGCGCCTCCCTTTATTTTTAATATTGCATACAATAAACTCCCCACACGTCTTTGTTCTAGTTTGTCCTTATGAGTGCTATCGTGTTTGGTGGAAAAAAGCAATTCTTCTTACCCTGAATTAGTGTTCGAGTTTTTTTTCTTTTAAATATAAAAACTCTTAAATTTATAATTTTTTTAAACTATTCAATTTTTATTGCATATATTAAAGAAATTCTTTATTTGTGAAGTAATTTTTAATGCAAATAATTAAAAATAATGATTTAGGAAAACCAACGTACATTCTTTACACATAACTACTTAATTAATTTTTTTAATTTCTACGAATTAATTATCCAACTCACATGTATATATTGAAGGCAGTAACCTATATATTTGAATCAAAGTAGTCTGTATGGGGTGTTTTCCCCACATATATTTGTCGTCATTTGTGGCTATGAAGCCAAAACTTTTGCATATTTATTCTCAGCATAATTCTCTATCTATCTATCAATAGTGTTCTTTTGTCATCACTTACAGGATAACTTTTGCGGCCATCCAAGGGCCAAGTTATATATTCAATGGAATTATTTATTCTCACCGTCGTCAGTGTATTTAATTAATTAATAAGTACATGAGCAGAAAATCCTAGAGAGAAAAGGAAAAGCATTATGAAGATAATGCAAGAGAATATAACTTAAGTTGGAGTTCCATCTTGACGGCTTTAGAAAAGTACTTTAAATTGCGTAAACGGAAATACTACCCAACGTTCAATCATATTCTAACTCTTAGCTTCCTTTAACATTCCTCACCAACCTACTCCGTACGATACATCGAATAAACGTCCAAAATGCTGCCTCCTGCATACCTAACTTCTTGTCCAAAATAAACACAATGAACGATTAAAAAAATTACTAAATTAATTTAAAATATTTATATTTATAATTTTTTAATTAATTTGTCTTACTTATAAATTGAATATAATCTAACGCTATAATAATTAAATAATTTAATAACTTTTTTAATATTTCAAAATTAATTAACTAGATCTTATTTTAAATATCAGAACATGTATGTGTGTGGGTCAATATATATATATATATATATATATATATCTCACCCCATCACCATATTATGCACCCACAAATTCACAGTTGTGAGCCACAAAAATGGAAGGCGAAACAAAAGCAAGAAGGGGTCACTGTGTAGTGTTGGCATATCCAGCTCAAGGTCACATAAACCCTATGCTTGAGTTCTCTAAGCGTCTTCAACTTGAAGGAGTTACTGTAACCCTTGTCTGTACTATCTCCTACTGCAACAAGTTTCACAAACTTCCCGGTTTCAATATTGCCTTCGAGACCATCTCCGATGGCTTTGACGACGGCGGGTTCGACGAAGCAGGGAGGCAGAACGTCAACTATTACGAACGGTTTCGTGAAGTAGGGACACAGACTCTTATTGAGCTCGTTGAGAAACTTAACAGAACAGGGAAACCTGTTGACTGTATCGTTTATGATTCATTCTTGCCTTGGGTTCTTGAGGTTTCGAGGAAATTAGGATTACTTGGGGTGAGTTTTCTGACGCAGAATATTGGTGTGGATAGTATATACCACCATGTGAACAAGGGAAAGCTGAAATTTCCATTGGTGAGAGATGAAAATATTTCTCTTCCTGGATTGCCAACTTTTGAGCCTCGGGATTTGCCTACTTTCTTGTACGAATGTGAACCGGGAGATCCAGTTCTGGATTTGGTGGTGGGTCAGTTCTCCAACATTGAGCAAGCTGATTACATTCTCTGCAATTCCTTCTACGAGCTTGAAATTGAGGTATGGTCAAGTAACTCTTTGTGTCTTTGTGTGTTTGCCTTTGAAGATGTCAAATGATATATTCTTCCCTCAACTGAAAAGAAAGTTGCGAAATTAAGTTTAATCAAAATGTCATTAAATTGATTCTAGAGCAAGTTACATCTTTAATCTCTATTTTCAAGACCTTCAATAAAATAAAGAATTAATGATGGAGGACTTCCGTTTTCGTTTAAGATGTATTCTTGTATGCCTTAAAAATAAAAAGTGATCCGTATGATTTTAATGAAAATCTGATCAGAAAATAATTTATGTTGCTTTCAAAGAGTGATAATGTATATGTGTTGTTTATAGCTTATGCCTATTCTTCATATTGGATACTGGATTTAGTTTTATTTAATTTAATCGTTTGGTTTTAACGGTAGCTCATTACTCTTCACGACTTTTATAATAAATGAAAGGTCCACCAACTCACATTTCTCAAGAACTAGTTTCGGTACTCATTACAGTGATGAGCACTCCCAGCTCATCATATCTTAACCATTTATATTTAATTTGAATAGTTCAAATTTAATTTTTTTTTTTGGTTTAGTTTTGGGCACCCCAAGATCATTATATTTGGACCATTTAGATCTAATTTGAATAGTCTAAATTTAATTTCTTTTTTATTTATATTTGTTAAAATAATTATTTTAATGTGTATGAAATCTAAAACAAAAATACCCTCTTAACTATCATTTTTTGAAAAATAATTTTTTTAAAAAATAAAAAAAATTAAATATGAGCCATGCAAATCAAATTTGAATGGTTCAAATATGATGAGTTTGGAGTGCTCTTCACTTTGATGAGCACCAAAACTCGTTCCCATTTATTTCTCATCATGAGAGGCATTATTTCATTTATGCCAGCATCTTGCCAACTGCCAACTTGCCCCCTGAAAGTGTATTTTAGGTAGAAGATAATTATTTGACAAAGACTTGACCAAAAATTTAATCTTTTCAATGTTGGTTGTTCTTTAATTTGCTTCTAAATTTAGGTGAACATGCCTCCCTTTTCTTTTTAATGAGAGGCCCATTGAATTAAGTCATCTTTCACGGAAGCGGAAATTAGTTATACCTAACCTATAAAATTTGGCTTTTAGGTTGCAGCTTGTATGAGAAAGATTTGGCCAAACTTGAGGACCATTGGACCGACCATGCCCTACGAGTTCTTGAACAGTAACATTAAAGCACTTGAAGATGAAGAAGATCATGGATTTGCCAAGTTTAAGAGTGAAGAATGCAGCAAATGGTTAGAGGATCAACCAAAACAATCAGTTGTTTATGTGTCATTAGGAACAATGGTACCTCTCACGGAAGAGCAAATGGGAGAACTAGCATGGGGTTTAGCGGATAGTGGGATCACATTTTTGTGGGTAGTGAGAAAATCTGAAGAAGCTAAGCTTCCTAAGAATTTTCCCAGAAAATCACAGAAAAGTTTGGTGGTTTCATGGTGTCACCAACTCAAAGTCCTCTCACATGAAGCTATAGGATGCTTTGTTACACACTGTGGTTGGAATTCAACGTTGGAAGCTTTGAGTTTAGGAGTTCCGATGGTGCTTATGCCACTTTGGAGTGATCAAAGAACAAATGCAAAGATTATTAAGGAAGTTTGGAAAATAGGAGTGAGGGTTCAAGTTGATGAGAAAGGGATTGTGAGAAGAGAAGCATTGAAGAAAAGCATTTGGGAAATCATGAAAGGTAAAGAAGAAGGAGCAAGTGACGTGAAAAAGAATGCCGTGAAATGGAAGAATTTAGCTGCAAAAGCTGTTAGCAAGGGTGGAAGTTCTTGGAACAACATTCAAGAATTTATGGATAGCTTTTCCCATTCAGAAGTTAATTAAATCAGTTCCTATGTTGCCACGCGTATTTAAGGATGTTTTAGTAGCGTTCTTAATTAATGTCTTGTAATAAATGGAATGAATGCTACGAAGGAAATGGTAAATATATTTGAATGGATGACACCAATTTTCCCTTTCTATATATTTCCTTTTAATATTTGATTGCTGGATTAATAGGTAAATTTTGTTATGAAATTTTTCCATATCTCTATCCACAATTTCTCTACAAAAAGATAAAAAAGAGTCATATAATAAGGGAAAGAGAGGCGAGAAAAAGGCTAGAAGACATGGGTTCCGCCATAAAACGGGAGGAAGAGAATGATGGAGAAGTTAGGGTCCAAATCCATAATTTTAGTCAAAATTCAAAATTTTGAAATTTCAAGAAAGAGATGTAATTACTGAAAAGTCTCACAATAAGTGGATAACACTGACAAGTTCCAAGAGAAGGGTGTACTTCCTCTTATTCAAAATATAAGATAAACTTTATTTACTTATGTTTTTCAATAAATTAGTTAAAATCAGTATAAAACAATAAATATACAAGGCATGCATTTTTTTTTGTCAAATGTACCTTTATTAATAAAAAGAATAAGTAAAAGATGTAATGAATGAATCAAAGAGGAAAGAGAATATATGTTAGGGGTAAAATTCGGAAAAACTTATTAAATACTTAGACAAAAATAAATGTTATCTTATAAAAAACTAAGCCCCCAACAAAGTTTATCTTATATTTTGAACTGAAAGGAGTATTTCTCTAGTCATATTCGTAAGGCAAAGAAAAATATTTTTCTTAATCTTATTTATAAGTCACGTTATTAAATTTTTAGCACTTCAATTTTGTTCTCATTTTTTATAGTGTAGATGGTTTTTTTAAAGATGTGTATATTAAATATGAGTAAAATTAAAAAATTATTATATTTTAATAGAGAATTAACGTAGTTTAAAATTTTTTTAATTGGTGTAAAATATGTTGAAAATGTCCTATTTAGGATCAGAAAAGTAATCACTAAAGAAAGAATGCCTTGTTGGCTCCATAAAAGTTTTTCAAGCATACCAATATTGATAATACTTAGAGGAAATGCTACTAATCACGAGATGCTCCGTTTCCGTTCTCATCAGTTTAAAATCTTTAAAATTCTCAAAATGTGACCCCTCCTATTTATACTTACATTTGCCCTGGTACCAACCAAATCCTGTTTTGTGGAAGACCCGTTTCTCGGGAAACATGATATTCCATTATCATCCAATAAAGACCAGAGTCTCTGGCTTTGGCACTTTGGAAGCCTTGCAGTTGCAGACTATGAAGGGCTATGGAATTGAAAACACTGAAGCATTAAAAAGATTCTAGAGAGAGAGAGAACATTCTCTAGAATTAGTGTCTTCGTCAAATTCAAAGTCCATGTTATTTTTCCTGAGAAGTGGAACCGATGGCTCAACTTTTAATACATGCCCCATGAGTTTAATTATTTTATTCATGCTATTAGCATTAATAATTTAATTTAATAAATTTACATTTGATCACACATTGGGTTTGCCTTACAAGTAGTTCTCTCGTCTTCCAAATCTCATAGCGTGACTTGCATTTCCGCCAATGCTTCTATCAGTTCAACCTTGCAAAGCTTTCAAGGTCAAAAAAAAAAAAAAAAACCTTGCAAGGCTTTCAGTGGAACTGACGAAGCCTTCGTTCTTCAAGATACTCATCAATGATTTCTCCAACCGCTTGGCTTGTACCCATCTTCCTTATATCCTTCAAATTAGCCATTGCATAAAATGTTTCCTCATTAATCTCCCAAGGTTCATGTCTGTGTTATGTATTTTCTCTATTTGTTAACAGCAAATCCCACCAGCTTTTATCAACATGTTCGGTCAAGGCATTCCAAACAAAACGATTCTTGAGGCTTTTGGTGAAACTGTACGAGTCAAGGTGGAAAAGATTCGAAAGAGATTGTACTTCAGTAATGGCTGGAGTAACTTTGTGAAAGCTAATAATTTGGAACTAGGTGACTTTTTACTCTTCAAATATTACCCAGATGAGTCAAAGTTCAAGGTTACAGTCTATGGGAAAACATGCTGTGTGAAGCAGTTCATTAATGGAGCTAGAGAGAGGTGTTCTGAACCAGTGAATGGTAAAGAAGATCGGAGAAAAGTAGAAGGAAGAAAAAGGAAGCAGGTTGATAATGAAGGTTTCATAGAAGCAAAATGCATTAAGAGTGAATTTGATTCAACTGAAGCAATTAATATCGATTCTGATTCTTCTGATGATGATGATGAAGAAACTGGTAAGCTTCATTTATGAATTGCATTTCATATTGATTTTCAAGCTGACTCATATATCGTACATATATATTTGCTTTTAATGTAATTTTCATCACATATGCAAGTTTCAAACATATATATATATATATATATATATAGTCGAAGTGTTAAAGTGACATATGATTTGTCACGTCAAAAACCTTAACGCCAAATTAAACTGAGTACAAAGAAAACATTTTTCTCTTAGCATGAAAGTTTTCGCCTTTTGTTTAAAATCTAAGGAGGTAATAGTGAAATGAGGATATCTAATCCACCTTACGAACAGGCATAAAAAATTTACACAACGTTCAATTGTTGATTATTTGATGCAGTGGCTAGTCACATGAGAAAGTCAATAAGCAAACAGGAACAAATATCACTAACAACCGAACAGTTCAACAAGAGAAGCCAAAACAACAGGACAATATTGGTTCCTGGTTATGACCAATTACAATTATCGTCTGAGAATCCTTTTTTTAAAGTTCAACTCCGTTTGCATATGTTGCTGGTACTGCTCTGGTAAGAAAGTCTTGATGTGTGTGTGTGTACAATATACACACACACACAAATATATATAAAACACTTTCTTAGTGTATACTTTTGCTTCCATGTAGACGACTCTCAAACTTTTTTCCCCATAAAAGCCGTAAAATGTAACATTTCTTTCAGTTTTCATGTTGAACACTCCCGTGTGAATATTGCAAGAAAATAATGCAATGATTTGACTGAAATCAACTTTGAGAAACCTGTCACAGGTTTATGTGGAACTATATATCAGCATAATTCTTGTAGTGTATTGTCTGTAACAAATGGTTTAATCCTGCGAGTTTGTTCGTGACTGTTATAGAAAATACATCAATCTGATGACAATGTTCCATGTTTGGTCTTATGCATGCGCATATGCTGTGCAGCACGTACCGGCAAGATTCGTCAGTCGACATATGAAGAAGGAAAGCAAAAAGGTAAGGATTGAGATATCCCAGAAAACTTGGAATATGAAGCTTAACGTGATCGAACGTCAATGTGGTGCCCAAGCAGCGACAATAAATCATGGATGGAAGAGATTTGTGGATGAACTTCATCTGCAAATTGGAGATGTTTGCTTTTTTGAATTGATCAAAAGTGATATCCTGATTTTGTGTTCAATGTTCACGTTTGTAGATGGGACCGTGAAAAGGCCAAGTTTTGTAAGATTTTCTAGTTACTAATGATTTTGATGACATGTGGTGTTATCGTTCTTAAGCTAGTATGGTTTGTTTTCCAAATATAAGACTTGTCTGATTTGCACAAACACCCAACAAATACCAATTTCTTAACAGCTATACAGAACAGAGGAACATTGACTCCTGTCAAGGCAGTTTATCATAAAAAATGGGTTGCTCTATGGAAGATGAAGGCATATACAGATGTTCTACACAACTGCAATTTGTAAATCACAACAACACAAGTATGAGACTTAAAGTCTCCAGAGATAAATGTAACATGTAAGTCATCTGCAAAGATACAAAACATTACAAGCAAAATAGAGTCATGTCCCCTATTATTGAAATTGGGGTGAGGAAAACATTACAAATATATAAATAGTCCCCACAAAAACCATTAACTCAAAATGACATGACCTACCTTCAAAGCTCAGATAAAGGATGTTAAGGTCCCATCGTTTGTGTCCAAGAAATAGTGCCATTTTGTAACCAATACTGAATATAGCACAACGCTTCACAAGAACAGCCTCAATAATAGAATATATTCTGTCAGCTAGGGATTCAAGCATAAACTTAAAGGTGCACAAATGGTGAAGAACAAGTGATGGAAGAATTTTTTTTAAGGAATCCACTGTGGTTGCAACTCCAAATATTAAGATCATTAGCACATGTTTACCCATTCACTGCTTGAAACAGAGGAAGAAAATGAAGCCTGTTGTAAAATCATCCAAGTGAGAGGCACCATTGTACAGGGATATTCAATCACTAGATACAATCTAAGCGTTATTCACTATGACAATATGCACAAATCTATTACACAACATACACGGACACATATTTACAAAGAAATACTCAGAAGATGCTTAAACATGGCTTCACATGGGTATAAAATCAGATAACACCGTCCTAGAGCATCTTTCCAATTATTGATTAGAACCAGGGGCTTATTGTAGTTTCCCTGTTCTCTATATCATGATGCTAAGTTCGCTATATCAGCCGACTGCCAAAAGATAGCATATTAAAGAGAGAAAAATGTAATGGGCACAATAAATGTAGATAGAATCAATTAAACATAAGAATGTAGAAGCATCAAAGCTTTCAGGCAACCAGCAATCCCATTTTTTCACTAAAATTTCTAAGGATGATAGATACCAACATGGCAACCTTGCAATTCCAGAACAAGACTAAGCTCTTCAAATGTCAAAATGTCATCAACAAAATCCATGTTTTCTGCCACCCATCACTCAACCAAAAACTTATCAGAAATCTATTTAAAGTGATGTTACCGTCATTTAACTTATATGCTAAACAAAAGCAACTAATATAAATTGCATCTCACAGAATTGATAGATGCCTATTTCAATTATAATGATATTAGCAATCAAAGCACTATAGGGTGCAAAAACATCAAATAACTAGATCTAAGAAAGTTGATTTAATAGCTTACTGGTAACGACCAACCCAACCAATAGCTGTCAAGGGGTACTTCTGTTCAGAACAGGAAAAGATCCAATTTAGTTGGCAAACTGGGTTCTTCACTTCATCTGGCAGCATTGCAGCATGCCAGAACCCATTGTCGTTTTTCAACAAAAACACCGGCATTTTTATCTTTCAAAACATCTAGCAGCAATAGTAACATGACTCTTCAATATCTTCTTATTCAAGAATTTGAGAATATAAAGAAAAAAATCTCATAATTGTGTTGCCTAAATCTTATTAGAGTTATGTCAACAGTTCATGGGACAGGCAGAACCTGCATAAGAGCTCAAAGTCATACAAGCAAATTGAGAATCAGCTCAGGAATTATTACATTAATGAAACAAGGAGGAGAAGAGAGATAAAGATATCAACTCCAGCACGTCTTGTGGCAGTTAAACGGCAAAAAGAAAGTGGGAATGAGAACACTTCTATCCCTTTCAGCGACCTTAGATATTGACAAGAAAGCTTTGATCTTTCCCTTTCCTGAGACCATCTTGATGTTTCGCCTTCTTTTATTTCGTCCGGTAAACTGTTAGAATGGCCTGAAGAGGAAGCTATTGCATGGCGAGTCACAAAATAAGATGGAATGACTTGACTGAATCACCATATTAATGTCGTCACTTTGAGAGTAAAGAGTGCTTCACAGGATTAATAATCCTCCAGCAGGGGTTTCGAAAAAGAGAATGAGAAGGTTCAGATTGTCCTATTTTTGTACCGCGGCGTCGTTTTATATGCACAAGAGAGACACTGTAAGCGAACTGAGGGAAGCTGCTGGCGTCTGGAACTCTCGATCTTATACTGCCAAATGCCAACGGGGGAAAATGGCCTCAGAACTCGAGTGCGGGCAACTAGACACGTGGCAAAGGCATCTAAAATAATGAAATAGAGATAAAAATAATCAGGCCCGAAATAATAAAGGAATATTTATTTTGAATTTAATTTATTTTCAGTTAAATTAAATACTCTCCACCAAAGGCATCGGTTCCCGAAAGAAATACATTTGTAAGTAACTCTAACGTCCACGTGGTAATGCTCTTCTAAAACTATTTTTATTTATAAACCCATCCCATTCATATGTAAAAAGTTCTCTTATCAACTTTGTAAATATTATTAGATCCCACAATGGTTGTGAAAGTTTCCTTTCCCTCCTCAGTAGCTTGATGCTTTGAGGCGATATTCAGGGGTATTTAGATATCTTAAAAAGTACTTTTGAGAAGCACTTTTTCACAAATCGAAATAAACTCATCCATATATTTATCTCGTAGACCGTAAAATCACTTCTGAAACTATAGTTTAGTTTCCATCCAAATACCCCTCAAACGTCAAAGGGTATATGGATGTTATCATCAGACATTATTTACAAAAACAATATATTTGTAAGCAAGCAAAAAAGAAGTAGGTGGAATATAGGACCATTTTCAAAACATATATGAAAAAAATCAGAAAGAAATCGAAAAGGAGGTTAAAGGAAAAAAGTAGAAAGAAATGGCGGAGGCCAAACATGAGAAACAAAGTCATGGCTGAAGAGATGTGCGAGACAAACAGTGATGGTGAGCCAAGAAAAGAGAGATATGGGAGAAAATTAAAATAAAAGAGAAACCAGCCTAAATATATATAAATATAAATATAGAGGGCCGGAGGAAGAGACATTTTAAGTTCGTTCAATCCTATGCAAGGTTCAAAAAATCGAATCAGACTAGCCGGCGGTTGCTGGTTCGGTCTGGTTTAGCATCAAAACTGGAGAAGAAGCATACCAGAACGACCCGCTTGGAACAACCCGTGAGGAAACCAGATAACCCGCTGGGTTGAGGGGTTGGTTCATCCACGGCTTTTCGTCGTACTTCTCAGCTCGTCACCATCATTTATTGTTGCTTCTTCTCTCTGTCATTTCGATAGACTCTCCTTCCTGCTCACTAGATCCTCTTCGAAGACCCAATGCGTGCAACGAAGATAATGAAGGAGAGCATGTCTTCTTCAAGCGATGTCCCGCTTTACTCTTGGATGCTGCGTTTCTAATTGAGGCAGAGATAATTCCTCCACGCTAGCAAGCAACCCAAAACGCAGAGAGAGGAGTAAAGACGGGAGGGTGTTGATTGATCATTGATGTGATGTTGTGTGCCAGTTAAACATTTAACATGAGTGCATGTGTTGTTCATATTAAATTAAGTATTTTTTATAATCAAACACAAATGTTTTTATACATTTTAATTAAAAGTATTATATACACACAGATGAATAAAATCAGATATAATATTTTGAATTTCAACCAATTAATCCATATGATTTCAACTAATTTAACATAATCAAACATTATATAATATATAATTATATACATAATCAAATATATAATCTCTCAACACCCTCTCAACTATTTTATTAATGTTAGTTTGGTACAATTAAATATTTAAACTATTTTTATAGTTTTTTTTTATATTTTATTGAGTGATTATTATTTCAGAATGTTATCATATTTGGTTATTGTCAATTAAATTGTATTATTTTAATATGACTGGTCTGATCCCGATTTGACTTATTAACTTTTAATTCATTGTCCTGACCGGTTCACTGTTCAGTTTGGTTTTTTGTTCTTTGATCTTATGAGATTGAGGGAATTTTTTAAAAAAATTATTTAAAAATTAATAAAAATCAATACAATAAAAATAATATTTAAATTTAAAGAATTAATATGGTTAATTATGAAGTAAGTTTATGTAGGTTACCTAGTGATTTCAGTTTTATTGAGGCGAGGGAATATTTAACCAACCTAGCAAGTTATAGAAATGTTAACTCAGTTATATTTCATGATTAATGAATTGGACTTTGAGGAAAAGAAAGTGACAACGAGGAACACTTCTAACTTCTTTGCAGTAACATATGTTTTGTTTGGTTTTTTTGTTTTGAAAATAAATTTTTATTTTTAAAAACAAAAATAAAAAAACTTGTTTAGTAATTTATTTTTAGTTGATTGTTCTAAAAAATAATAATAACATTTTTTTGAAAATTAAAAAACCAAAATAACTTTTAGATTCTTTTTTTTTCTTTTTTTTAAATTTTTTGTTTTGAAAAATTAGAGAAATCTTCTTTTTTTTTTTTTATCACTATTAGCGATGGCTACCACATGTCAAATGTTATTTTTTTTACTTTCTTTCAAAATAATTATTTTGTGTTTTTTTTCCAAATCTTGTCTAAAAAACAATTTTATAAAATTGATTTGAAAAAAAATAAAGAAGAAAAATAAACAGGCCCATAAATATTTTATAAGAAAGTTTTAATCCCTGGGAACCCATAAATATTTTATAAGAAAGTTTTAATCCCTGGGAGCCCATAAATATTTTATAAGAAAGTTTTGATCTTGGGGTTCTCTGAGATCATTTTCGTGTTTTTGCTTCTTTTATATCTTCAGAATTTTCAGGCTCTATTTATGCTTCACAATTTCAAATAAACACAGGTAAACAGATTTTCGGGTTCTTTTTGCAACGCTTGCAAAAAGACGCCAATATTGGCTGACGTTTGTGCCAAACAGGATCGAAAATGAATTAAAACGTTATTTGAAGAATTTAAAAGATAATAAGACAATAATTTCTAACTTAACAGTATTTTCATGTTTTTTTCGATTGAGTTTGATTTGGAAAGTGCGGTAGATTATTCTCATTTTCTAGGGTTTTCCCTTGGTTTCTCTTCACTGAAATACATTTTTTTAAGACTAAAATATACTTTTAGTCCTTTAACTTTACATAAAGTTTCATTTTAGTCTCTTAACTTTAAAAATTTTAGTTCTTTAACCCTAAAATCGTCAACAAAAAACAATGATACTGAGCTCTTGAATATTAATAAAACACTACTAAATGCTATAATATTAAGTTTAATTTTCAAAACAATCATGATTGTTACAAAAAATAATCATTTAAGACTAACAATTTTAGGGTTAAAAAACTAAAAGTATACTTTTTAAAGTTAAGGAACCAAACTGAAACCTTACATAAAATTAAAGAATCAAATGTATACTTTGCTTTTTTTCAATTGTATGTCATTTCATAATTAAAAGGCTAAAAATCAGTGTTTCTCAAGCTTAATGCCTTTTTCTTCATATTCAATTTCAATCCTGAACATTCTAATATAACCTATTAATCAGTCACAAAACAAGGATTCAAATTGTTTGCGCAGCATTCACCAACGCAGTATGAAACTTAAAACTTAATTAAAGACAATTAATTAATGGGCCATCCTTCATAATGCTCTCAAAAATCACGTCCTTTATCAAGAAACGTTGGAACATACATACTCTTCCATAAAAAGATTTATCACTCTGATCTGTATGTAATATAAGTTACTTAAACACATTCTCACATAAAAATGAATATATTAAATTGATAAAATTTTCCAATTTTATCCTCATTAAAGTTACACATCTCTCCCTTCACATTTACAACTCATTCTCATATCTCTCCTTTCTTTCTCTCTTTTCAGAAAAAATTAAATAAGAATAAAATTAAAAAAACAAGCATTAAATAAATATACTACAAGTAACTTACATTTATGCTAAAACTTCCCATTATGGGGACCAGAGTGGCACATTTGAACGGATTCGCCGCATGGGAAATGAAGTTTTGAAGGAAAAGAGAGAAAAATACAAGATTGCCGCAATTGCAAACGTTGAACCCCCAATCAAATTATCTTTTAGTACTTTGCAAGAAGGGCAAAATGAAAATAATCATTAATAACCCTCTGACTTGTACTATGGACCACAAATTTCTTTTAGACCCTATATATATTGGAAATGAAAATGATCATTAATAACTCTGACTTATACTATGGCCCAAAAATTTCTTCTAGTCCCTATATATATTGGGGATCAGAGGTAACTATCCACATAATTATTTTCCTCCACTCTACTTTATGTGCATTCATTATTATCACTTACGTTACAGTCACAAATACACGCTAACTCTTGTAATCTGAGAATCTCACTTTGTTGGCTCTTCATCTGATCTTGCCAACCTTATTTCATGGCTTCTCAATTCCTGACGAATAAACAGAAAAGGAAGCCTACATTCTTCAAGGTCTTGATCCGTGATTTCTCTACTCGCCTGGTTAGTATAGTATCCTCGATCGATCTCCCCTCATTTCATTCTTCTCTTTTACTGTTTTATCAAAGCTTAATCCTCAAACAAAATGAGACATTTTCCTATTAACCTCCAAGCTATATTCGCAATTTTTGTTTTCTTATTTCTCTTTTTAGGATATATATATATATATATATAGTATCATGGGTTTGACACTAAACATAATCACAATTAGTTGATCTCTTGTTCATTTCTTTTCACGTGACTACATTAAAGTTCAATCCTTTTCTTCAATATATGTATTGATCCAACCCTTTCCTTCAATGTATGTATGTGTGTGTTTAAGTTTAAGTGTATCTGTACTTTTCCCTTTAGGTAGGAGGATAAGAGTTAACGTCAAGATTTTAACCTTTATATGTTCTTCTCTGATATATAAACAGCAAATCCCACCAGCTTTTATCAAGGAGTTTGGAAAGGAAAAGGTGCCAAAGAAAACAACACTTGAGACTTATAATGGCAAATTTTGGGAAGTTGGAGTGGAAAAGCTCGGAAGCAAATTTTACTTTGATAATGGCTGGGATAACTTTGTGAGAGTTAATAGTCTGGAAAATGGGGATTTCTTGCTGTTTAAGTATTTTGCAGATTATTCAAAGTTTAACGTCAAAATATATGGAAAAACTTGCTGTGAGAAGCAATTGAACGTTGTTGGGGAAAGATGTTCTAAACCTCTTAATGGCAAAGAAGACCAGAAAAGAAAGAGGCCGAATGAAGATGATGATAATGCAAACAAAGTTGGGGAATCCAAAGCTTTCAAACGTAGCGAGATTGGACTTGATGCAGATAACTCTTCCTCCACTTTTTATGATGGTGAAGAAATTGGTATGCTTCAATATAGTGATGTATCAGTCTTTATGTTATTATTTATATTTATTTATTATTTACTTTATCAACTGAAACACATATAAACTAATTACGTTGTTTGTGTTATTTATTCAAAAATTAAGAAGGTACCCAGAAAAGAAAAGCACAAACTGTTGAGGTCAAAAGGAATGAAAAGTATGGCGGCAGAATGCCTCCAGATTATCATAACCATATCGAATTCGAATCTGAGAATCCGTTCTTTCAGCACAAACTCATGCCTACAACTGCCAACCAGTATCTGGTAAGTTCTTTAATTTTTCTACTTAACTTTACCGCACACATCTATCACAAGTAAGACTAAAATACTACTTCTGGTCTTTTAATTCTTAATATAAGATTCTAATCTATTTTATCCGTCATATTTGTCCATTTTTTCTCAAGGTAGTCTTGCACATATTAAAGTTTCACCAAATAATAATTTTTGTTCATACACATAATTAGTAAGGGTATTTTAGGAAAGATGATATCTATTTATTACAAGTAACTAGCTTAATTAATTTTCTTAGTCTAATTAAATTAGTTAACTAGTTTTTATATTAATGACTAAAAGTAGTAGCGTATTTATTACGTACGTAAGTATTTTTCTATATTTTATATTCATGGCGAGACATTACATGCACAAGGATTACTTTTGCATTATTTATTCTTACTGGGAACACACGCACGTGTATAGCACTTCATATTTTAAAAGACCACCTGTTTTAGTCTACATGCCAAAGAGGAGTGTTTAAGACATTTCATGTTTTTTCTTGTCCATTTATGTTTTCTGCGCAGTATATACCCAAAGGTTTTTTCAAGGAACGTATGAAGGAAAGCAAAAGGATAAAGTTAGAGTTATCAGAAAGAACATGGAATATGGAGATTTATGTGCACGAACGTGAACGTGATGCAAAACGAACAAAGGACGCCAGAGTGGTTAAGGGATGGAAGAGATTGGTGAATGAACATCATTTGGAAATTGGAGACGTCTGCTTCTTTGAAATGATTGCAAGTTATTATGATTCTGATTGTTCTGAGTTTCTTGTCCATGTTTATAGGTGGGATCAAAAGAAAGGAAAGTTTTCCCAGATAATTTAGATGTAGATGTTGCTTAGTTATTTCGATGACTACTAAACTAAGTTAATTTGTTCATTTTTGGTTTTATGGTTATGAATTATGAACTTTGTGAGCCGTGATCATGTGATTGCGCTGGTAAAAAAAAAAAATAAAGATCACGTGATTGCAATGTGGATTTGGATTTTGGTTTGCTTTGTAATTTTCTTGATTCACTGGCCTGTATATATACAACATTGTTTGTGCGTGTAGCGTATGCATATATGTATGTATATGTGCCTGTGATATGTGAATTAACTGAATTTTCTGTTTATGCTTATACTTCATAGTAGTTGCTGCTTATGTTATTTTTTATTTGTTGGGTATTATATTTTAGTAGTGTTATAAGGCAAAAGTATATTTTCTTTTAACCTTGTACAATGTTTCAATTTTTTTTTGCCAATATAAAAGGTTTCAATTTACTCTATTAACTTTTAAAAGTATATTCTTTTCTCACTAAAACCTTTAACAAAAAATAATTATTTTAAAATCTTGAATGTTGATAAAACATTTTAAAATGTTAATATATTAATTTTAATTTTCAAAACAAACATTATTATTATGAAAAAATAATCATTTAAAACTATTATCTCTGGTCTTTGATATAAGAACTAATTAGAGATTGAATTTGGTTATAAATATAAGATGTCAATCCATTTTGTCTCAAAAAATTATAATGTTTTCTTCCAAATATCCTATTAATTTTAAGGTGTTCCCATCAAGAAACAATATAAATTCAATGCATATAATTAAATAGGACAGTTTAAGAAAATCAACATACATTTGTTACACTTGATCAACTTAACAAAAATCTTGTATTAAATTAAAGGATCAAATTATAAACATAATTGAGGTTCTTGTTTTGTAATATTATAATATAATGGATCACCAATTTTAATTTTTTCGTGTAATCAGCGCTAAAATTATTTAAATTTATTGTTGAGAGTAATATTAGCCTGTTATAATTAATTTTATGTTTCGCTGATTTTTCCCCCCAACCTAACGCGGGGATGGGCTAGTTAGTCAAGGTGATGAAAATATGAAAACGAAAGGATATACATAATTCTATCAAGCTAAGTTTTGATAGAATAAGTTTTGTAGCCGCAAAAGATGTATACCTGTGAAAATGCAAGGACTGGAAAAATAAGTTTTGTAGCCGCAAAAAATATATCCTCTTTTTCCCATAATAATAATAGGAAAGAAACTTGGGGACGGTTTGAAATGAAAATAGGGAGAGTTGTTGAATTTTAATCATAATAAATATACCTGCCGTTACTATTTTCACTTTAATTTGTTTCCTATTTTCAAGTTTAAGATCCCTGTCTAATAATTATTACTCCCTCCGTTTCTTATTATAAGAGACGAATAACCGAATTACGTTGATCAAAAAAACAGTTAAAATTAGTTAAGAACAATCAATGTGTAAAAAGTATAATTTCTTTTTCAAAAATACCCTCATTAATAAGGAGAGAGAACATGAGAGAGAATAATAGTAAATTATTAAAAGAAAGAGAAGTGGGAAGGAGAGAGAGTGTGAGTTAGAGACAATAAATATGGGTAAAATAGGAAATCAACACAAAAAAGTAGAGACAACTTTTAAGTGTCTCTTATATATAGGAACATGCCATAAGCATCAAATGTCTCTTATAATAAGGAATGGAGGGAGTACTATATTAAGAAACATGTACAATAAGGAAGTAATTAAGGAAACAATTCAACTGAATTAATGGAGGTAAAAAAAAAATCAACACTTTCTTTTTTCTCGAAAAACGTTGGAACTTTTCATATGATATATTCTCTCTCTTGTCCCTATGGACACCTTCTTTAATAAATTCGTGGTCCCTAATAGAAGTCATCAATTAGGACGTCAAGTGACACTCCTTTTCATTCTTACTGGCCTATTGCAAATTAGTAAAAGAGAATTTAATTATAATTTAATATTCTATGTGGCTCTTCGAATGAAGTGTTTTCCGCTCTCTTTACCCTATTTAATATATGCCAGTCATTTATACCCCATTCTCCCATGACCCATGCCAATAAATGCATTTAATTTAATTTATAAATTTTTTACATTTGCCCCTAATTAAAGAAAGGATATTAAAAAAAATATGTTGCACATCTTCTTCCACCTATATTTTTGTATTATTCTATAGGAATAAAATTGGAAAAATATTGTTTTTAATTAATTACCCTATAAGTAAGTTATATTTAGAAACAAACTTTTTCCCCACAAGTGACTCACATTTAAGATCAAAACTTCTCCATACAAATGACTTACTACATTTAGAAGTGGAATGGTATATAAGAACAGAATGGTAATTTAGTTTGAATTTTATTTTATTTATGACAGATGTTTAGTGAGTAATGGATGGATGGAAGAAGTACTTCCCTCCTACATATGCCCTTTCAGTTGCCACTACCTGCGTCACTCTCTCTCTTTTTCTCATTCTCTTACCTTCCAAGTTAAATCTGATCATTTGTGTGATTTGCTTTACAAGCTTCTTCGGCTTCTACATTATCTCATGGCTTCACCGTTCTGGCGAAGACATGCAAAAGAAGCCTTCATTTTTTAAGGTCTTGATTGAGGATTTCACCACTCGCTTGGTTAGTCTATATACATAGCATCCTCCATTGATTTTATATCAAACATTAACAATGACGTGTAAGCTCCTTGATTCTTCATTTTTGTTTTATTATTTCTCTTTATATATTTCTTCGTTGATCCATGTCATAATATTTCATTGAATTCTTGGCCCATCGGTTTGACACTGTATGAGAACTTATCTCTGCTTTTAAGTTTCACTTGTTTTGATGTTTACAAGTCCAACCCTTTCCTGATATATACATATATATATGTTATGTTTCTAGCTAGTGTAAGTGCGAAATTTCAAGTTTTTAGCAAATCTCGGTGTTGATATATGAACATACAGAAAATCCCACCAGCTTTTATTAAAGAATTTGAAGAAGTGCCAACGAAAACAATACTTGAGACTTATTATGGTAAATCTGAGGAAGTCGAAGTGAAAAAGTTTGGGAGTAAATTTTATTTTCACAATGGATGGAAAAGGTTTGTGGAAGTCAATAATTTGGAAACTGGTGATTTCTTGGTGTTGGAATATTTTGAAGATTATTGCAAGTTTAAGGTCAAAATCTACGGCAAAAGGTGCTGTGAGAAGCAATCCGATATGGTTAATGGGAAAGAAGATACGAGAAATGTACAAAAAGGAAGAAAAAGGAAGAGAGGGGAAGAAGAAAAAGAAGAAGAATCCAAATCCAAAGCTATTGAAAGGAATATAATTAGTATTGATTCTGACTCCTCTTCTTCTTCTGAATCTGACGATGGAGAAAATGAAGTTGGTAAAAGTCAATTCATTTTTATCTTTATCTTAATATTATTGTTGTTGTTGTTGTTTGAACTAAAATATACATATTTGTCTTAATTAACATCAAGGCTGTTTGTGTTTTATTCAAAAATTAAGGAGGTATAGGGAAAATAAAAGCAGAGACTACTAAAAAATCCAAGAGAAAGAGAAAACACAGTACGTTGCCTCCAGATTACGGTGACAAAATTCAATTCAGTTCATGGAATCCTTTCTTTCAACTTGAGCTCAAGTATTCTACTGCCAATTTTTATATAGTAAGTTCTTATACATTCACTTCAACTTTACTCACTATATATCCTAAAATCATTAATCAGTATCTTGTTCGTTCTAACTAATTCACTCTTTTGGAGGACCAAATCAGATTAGCTCTCATTGTGCTGTGTGTTTTGTTTCTCACAAAATCTTTATTACAAGAAATTCAGGTGAGAACTGTAAAAAAGTAAACATATTTGAATTTGTAATTTTTCAGGGTCTTTGTTGAAAATATTCTCGGTCAAAACGTTGAAAATCCTCTTCCTACAAAATTCAGTTCTGAGGTGTTCTTTTTTTTTTTTTGTGTTTTTTGCGAAATATTTTTCTCTGAGAATGAAGTCCTACTATAGAATGGCCTTTGTCTGTCAAACAAACAGTGATAATTTTTCTGTTCTTTTTATGTCCTTTTTCTAACTGTTCGTATTGATTATGAACATACAATTGCTGAGTGGTGAGTTGGCAGAAACAATAGTTGAGAACATGATAAAGTCTTACATAGTATCATCACTCCGCAAATTATGTACATACCAAGTATCAGTATTTTGATCTAGAGCCTTAATTCTCAACAATAAACTTTTTAATGGAGGATTCCCCCCCCCCAATTTTTCCTTGTGTAGATTTGGTAATTAACCGTCCCTTTTTAATTTTATTTCATTCTATCTATTTCCTTTCTCAATCACACACACACACACGCACACACATTTATACTTCCATGTTTGGTATCTTAAATATGCTTTAATGTTTGCTCCTGCAGTATATACCCACATATTTTCTCAGAAAACATATGAAGGAGGTAATAAACAAAAGGATCGAGTTTCAAATATCCCAAGAAGTTTGGGATGTGAAGTTACTAGTGCCCGAACGTGTCCTTGACACCACCACACACGAGGAAGAAGCGAGAGTTACTAGAGAATGGAAGAAAATAGTGAGAGAGTATCATTTAGAAATAGGAGATGTTTGCTTTTGATGACTGTTGTGTGTTTCGTATTCATGTTTATAGATGGGACCGTAAGGAAGAGGAGTTTGTTAAGAAATTTAATTCATAGTTTTACTAATCTTGATCTTATTGAATATCGGTCATTTTGTTGTCCTCGTGCATCTTCTTTTACATTATTTTAACTTTGTAAGATGTGATTAGAATATGGATTTGGGTTTAGTCTTTGGTTTGCAATTTCTTTAGATTTATTTGCTTAGCATTATGTGTGAGCTGTGAAACTAAATCTACTGCTATTTACATTTATACTTGTATAGTCTTTATGTATTCTTTCAGTAGTAAATATAAGACTCATTTTGTAGTGCTACAAAATGAATCTTATATTTAAGACCGGAGGAGTATCATATTAACAAGCGTTGTTGTTGGTGACAAAGTATATGAAATGTTTTTTGTAACTAATTTATATTAGTTGGTGTGTTAGTAATCATGCTTTCAGAGATGCTTACATATCACTGACCAATAAGACTCTCAAATTAGCAATGAAATTTGAACTCATAACTTTGTGAGATATCAGTCAACTCCAATCCTTATCAATTATATCAACTTTTATTTGCTAAAAGTTTTTTGAGAATAAAAATAAAGAAAAACAGTAGGATGTGAAAATAGAGATGCGATATTAGATATATCATGTTAATGCTTAATTTAATTTGGTTAAAATATATTTTTAGTCCTTTAACTTTACACAATATTTTATTTGGTTCTTTAACTTTAAAAAGTAAATTTTTGTCCTCTAACCCTAAAACTATTAACAAAAATGATAATATTAAGCTCTTAAATGCTGATAAAATATTTCTAAATACTAACATATTAAGTTTAATATTCAAAACAATCATAATTTTTACAAAAAATCATCATCTAAGACTAACAATTTTGAGATTAAAGAACTAAAAATATACTTTTTAAAGTTCAAGAATCAAAGTAAAACCTTACATATAGTTAAAGGACCAAATGTATACTTTTCCTATCTAATTTAATCATAATAAAAATATACATACTTTTGTCTCCTCTCTGTCACTCGCATTGTTTCTTATTTTCATATTGAGCTTTCGTCCATGATATCTTCTTTTAAAATATTAGCCGCAAATCTAAGTGAATAAATATAGTAAATATATGTTGGCAAAACAATATATAGTGTTCTTATCCTATTTATAAGGTGGAAAGAAGACTTTTTTAATCCTAGTTATAGGATACTGAGAGAAATTTTTTGTATGAATGTATAATTTTACCATTCATTTATTATTGTGTTGACTTTATTTATATGAATTATAATGTATATTAAATAGAGATAAACTTAGAAAATTGTTGAATTTTAAATGAGAGTCAACAAAATTTAAGGTTTTTTTCCTGTATAAAACATATTAGAAGTAATTTATAAATAGGATTGGAGGAGTAGTAGATATATAAAAATATATTTTTATCAAACAAATTTACTTATATTCGTTTGTTATTATTCTTATATCTAAATATCATTGTAGAATATTTTATTAAAAAGCTAAACTTTTTTTTTTAAAAAAAAAATCATGCTCTCCGTGGGACAGCAAAATCTCAATCAGCCTAATTTCAGGCACACGACACGTTATTTCTAATTAACAGACACGTAGGCATGCTCAGAAATCTATTTATTTCCTTAATTAAAATTTTTCCGTTTTCACCTTTCAAATCTTACAGTGATCTGCATCTTCTCGCCAAAGCTTCCATGGATAGAGCTTCACAATCACAAAGAAAACGCAAGAACTCTTCCTTCTTCAAGATTCTGATCCAAGATTTCTCTACCCGCCTGGTTAGTATCCCCCATCTGATCTTTTTTGGTCCCTCTAATTTCACTAAAAATGGTCCATGATCATCAATACGCATGTTCTTGTTACCAATTATTTTCCCCAGATTCTTCATTATTTTGCAGTTCTTCATCTCAAAAGTAGTAATTTCAAGTTGAAGATGATGATTTTGTTGTTAATAACAGCAAATCCCTCCAGCCTTTAACAAGGTATTTGGTAAAGAGGTGCCAAAGAAAGCAATTCTTGAGACTTATGGTAAATCGGAAGAAGTGGAAGTGGAAAAGCATGATAATCGATTTTGTTTCTGCAATGGATGGAGTAAATTTGTCGAGGACAATAAATTAGAGAATGGAGATTTTTTAGTGTTTAAATATGTGTCGGATTGTTCAACGTTCAAGGTCAGAATCTATGGCAAAACTTGCTGCGAGAAGGAATGTTATAATTCTGCAGATTTTGCTGGAAAGAGATGTTCATCACAACCTGAGAAAAACGAAGATGAGAGGAATAATAATGTTGGAGATGGCCAAAAAAGAAAGAGGGAAGAAGATGGAGCATTGAAAGCTGCAAAAAGGATTGAACCAGACTTTGATTCTGATATTGGAGACGAAGTTTCTGAAGATGAAGCAATTAATATTGATTCTGATGCTTCTCAGCATCCTATCGTCGAAGAAGAAGTTGGTAAGCCTCTTTGCCTCTGTAACGCTCTCAATATGAACACTTCGAAACTAATTTGAAAGGGAAAGAAAATATCAAGAAGCACAGTTTCAGAAATTTTAATTATTTCAATTGTTTTTAAGATTTCAGAATAAATTAGGTTGAATTTATATATTTTTCTCTGTGTGTGTATTAAATTATTCGATATCACCCCATATATTGGATATGCTAGATAAATTTGTAGATATTGAGAATGATTTATATAAGAGGACTTGAATTTTAGAAGAAATTTTTTTTTTTTTACATTTAAGATTAAAGGATAGAATCAGCTAAAAATAACCAAAAATTGAGGTCAGAGATAATTCTCCAAGTCGTAATATTTTCAAAAACAAAAGTTGTTATACAACTCTAAGAAAAAGTTCAATAATTATTCCAGTAAAGTCTCAAGAGAAATTGTATCTGTAGAGAGCAAGTACAATTTTTGATTTTTAAAATATAATTTTTCAATTCTTAAACTGTGCTTTTTTTGGTGAAAATTAAACTGTACCTTATTATAGAATTAAGGCTCCAAAATTGACTTGGTGCAGGTAATTCGAAGCAGCCAACGAGTGAAGAAGCCATAAGATTGCACACTGAGAACCAAACAGAATCTGAGAGTTCTTCCTTCCAAGTCAAACTCAGATCTTCAAGCATCAATAGCTATCTGGTAATAAGCTTTCATCGTCATTATTAGAAATTATTATAATTATAGATATTTAATATCCTTGATTTCTTAAAAATATCTCGGACCTTAATTAATGAAATTTTTAATTAGAAAAGGAAACTACAAATGAGCTCTCTTTAATGCAAAATCAAGAAAGCTGCTTTTTTTTATAATTAAGAAATATATATTTCAATATTTAAGTCAAATTTTTTATATTCATTATTTCAATCATAGTCAATTGGTCATATATCCTATTTTAAAATATTACCATTAAGCATGAACCCACGCCAAAAAGATAAAACATATAGTTCATAAATATAAAGAACTTGACGTAGATATCTACATCTACTACCCTCTCTATATATAGACATTGTCTGACATATGAAGATATATGTGTGCGTGTACAGAATATACCATTAAGGTTTTCGAGGAAATATATAACAAAGGAAAACGAAAGCCAGGAGATTAGAATAGAGATGACCAACAAAGTATGGGAAGTGGGTGTTCTAGTGTTTTGGGCAGCTGGTAAGAAGGAGGTACTCACCGGAGCAAGGCTGACTCAAGGATGGAGGAACCTGGTCTCAGAATGTCATCTCCAAATGGGAGATGTCTGCAATTTTGAATTGATCCAACCAACAGCTCATCATCAGCAACTTGTCTTTCGTCTTCGTGTTCTTAGATGGGATCCTCAAAACGACAAGTTTACTCAGATACTTTAGTGGCATCAAAGTATAAATTTTAGTATTTTAGATCCATCACTTCGCTTTCGTGTATTTTGGAAGTTTGTAGATATATGAGTTCTGATCTGGATATTGTTTTAAGCATGTTTATGTTTTGTATCCTGAACGCATATGATATGACTGACATGAGCTAGTTATTAAAGATTGCATACTGATAACCAAGTAGAATTCAAATCAGAGAGTCCTTTCTTCCAAGTCAAACTCAAATGTTTAAGTATCAATAGTTATCTGGTAATTATAAGCTGTCATCATGCATTTAAATTATTATAATTGCAACTATTTAACATCTTTGATTTTTCTTAAAAATCTAGGTCCTTATTCAATAAAAAACTTTTCTTATTAAAAAAAATCAAGAAAGTTAATTTTTGTACAGCTGTGAAACACATATATAATTGAAGATAAATTTGAACAATATAATAAAAACTTTTTAAAATCTGATCTCATTTTAGTTTTGATTTTCTGAAATTTGAAACTAGTGTTTTTAGTTTTTAAAATTCACTCTAACTTTAAACGTTAGTTCCTGTAAGTTAAATATTGACAACGTGGCAGAAACACTGTTGGTTTTGATGAAGTGCTCATATGACTTCGACATTTTAATATATAATATTTTATTTTTAAAATTTGATCTCACGTTGATTTTGATTTCTCAAATTTGATATCATGTTGATTTTGATTTCTAAAATTTGAAATTAGTGTTTTTTCCCTTAAAATTTACTTTGTCTTTAGTTGCCAAAAGTTAAATGATGTTAAATATTGCTGATCTAACACAAACACTGGTAATTTTGATGATATGACCATTTGATTTGGATATTTTAAAACAAAAAGGTGCCAACTTAAAACGACGCACTCCAACTGTGAAAAAACCAAAATAGAAAGGAAAGAGGAGTTAGGTCAAGATGACTCACTAGTGCCGATGAAGTGTGGCGTGTAACCTCTTTACAAATTAATCTGTCCATTATATTCTTATAATTTTACTTAATTTTTAATTATATTTTTATATTTTTTCTTTTATTAGATTATATATAGATAATAACGTCAAGAAAATTAACGGCAAAGTATCCACAATAAAATAATAAAAGATCAGGAGTTGAATTTAAACTTTAAAATGTCAAGGAGATAATATGCAACGAATCCGTAGTTTAGGAGGTTTGCATAATTTAGCTTTTTTTTTTCTTTTTATTAGATTCTTACAGTTTTCCCAATTATAGTAATTAGTCCCATTTCATAATTTCTTAATTATTAGGATTGTTGTAAATATTGACTAAGTCACATGTAAATTTCTAAAATATACAAAATAAAAAAGATTTTTTAAAAATACAATAATGATGGAATAAAATTTCTTTATTATTAAAATAAAAAATTATTATACTATGTGGATCGTTATACTGAGACACCAGGAGCCTAATTAAATCTTAGAAAGCATAGTGGATTGGGAATATATAGAGGTTCGCTAGGACTGGGCGTCGGTAAGGGGAGTGGTCAAACATAGATAAAATAAGACGGTTGGCCTATCATCTCCCTATCCTCTTTTTGTACATTATACTCGTTGAGACTCATCAATGATCACCATTACTCTTCTTTTTATTATTATTTAAATTTTTATAATCACCCAATTCATCATTCCCTTGAGTGTAATCTACCCAAAACAAGAGTGCTATGGCTAAGAAAGGAGATGAAATTATAGGAAGTTGGAGATTAATTTTTCATTTATTGATTAGAATAAAAAGAAAATCACTCACCCGATCCTTTATACTATCTCTGGTACTAATTATACGACCTCGTTTGTAGACTATAAACTAAATCTTATAATTAGTACCAAAAGTAGTATTTCTTTATCCAACACGCCGTAAAAACTTCAAGAAGGAACAGATTTCATTAAACACGTTGGGAAGGGCCCCAAAATTAAGGGGCAGCACCAAGCGGCAGCTGACACCCGATCCCATTGACACTCGTCATGGATACACACATATATACAATGTTTCATTGATAGAGTACAGTACTAAGATCCATCGTGATTGTTAGAATTAAGATAATCTATGTTTTCTTTGGCACAAGATTGCACACTAATCCCAAGAGAGTACAAACTTACATTTGTCAGCATCGAAAAGACACAACAGACTGGCATGTAAGAAAGCCAAAAGCACTATTCTGAATGTCCTTGAAATGCTTCGGTGTATCGTCGCCCAAAAATCAACTGACAACAAGTGAAGCTAGCGCCATTAAAACCACCTCGAGTAGTATTCCCAGCATTCAGAATAGCACTACTGCTTTGTTTTGAAGATGATGGAGCACGTGAGGGCCCATCAATGTCGTTGCCTTTCTTGCCTTTCTTTTCTAATTCTTTCCACTCCCTGATCTGCTCTAAAACATCACGTGGAGGCTTTCCTCCTATATGTTCAACGTCGGAACTGAAACATATAATAGTTTTGTCGCTGAAGGGCTGACGAAAACGACATAGTTCAGGCCCAAAAAGATCCACCCAAATGCCTCTAAAAGGATCACAGTGTAGGGTGATGGAATAAGACAGACCTGATCCCCCAGCAAGGCCTGTAACGAAATCAATTTCAGCCTCGTCAGTTTTGCTTGAGCAATAATGCAGCTGACCTTCTCTCTGATGAAATTTATCTCGGTACTGCCTTACGCACAGTCCTGGTTCGTCTGTTCGCCGTGTGAATTTCCCACTACGACTACGAACTTTAAATTTATGAATCACGTACAATTCTCTGTGATCTCTTTCAGTCTTGATCTCCATGCCTATTCTCACGGGATTACCTACACATAGGCCATCTTGGAGTGTGAAAAGCACCTTATCTTCTTTTGCTCTCCAATAAGAAATGCAAGTGCGTGATGGGTAGGAACGGGAAGTGTAAACCAGAGCGTGCTCCTCACGAAACTCTTCGCTCGACCATGAATACATCTTAACACTAACCGCAGGATCCATAGGCATAGTACTGGCCCATGGGTTAGCCAAGGACATGGGAAACATTTTCAAGCAAGAGACCCCAGAAGCATGTGTTAGATTGAAATAGAATATTCAACATTATAATAGATATATATATATATATATATATATATAATATGGCCGTCAGGAAAGTAGCAAGCATAAATTCAGACTTCTTTTGAAAAGCAAGAACTCGATTCCAATCATTAATGTATATTTTAGTGGGAGCACGCTTCATTGATGAAAATATTCCAACACATCGATTGTGATGTGAAGTATTCAGCATTGAGGGACGCATGGAGCACTCTGAGATGATCCTATAATTTTCAGACACGTAAAACTGTATGAAGGTGAATAAGCCCTATTCATTGAGCCTCTTGATGGGAAGAAACCTCTCAAATTTCCCCCTTTTTTTTGGGCCGTAAATATATAGGTTTTGTCATAAGATATTGAAAGAGGAAAGAAGTGGTCCACTCGTTGAGCCTTGGTCGGATCGGGATTAAACCTGAGCTTGATGCACCACACAAGAAAGAAGAAGATATAGCCAATAGCTCAATGGCTGGAGTAAAGAATACCTCAGGGAGGCACAAATGAAAATTTTGATTTTTCCCCCTCCTTTCCTTCCTTTTTTGACCAACAGGAAAATTCGAATCGGAGATCTTATTAAAGGGGACAAAATCTCTAAAAACATTTTAAGAGTTATACTCCTCCTGTCCTCAATATAAAACCCCTTTTATGCTATAATTTACACTACAAAAGGGGTCTTATATTTAGAACTGGAGAATAATAATTAGATATGGAACAAGGGCACTAAGAGCCTAAAGAGGAGGTGATGACTGAGTGAGGGGTTTCTCAAATAGATTCCTAGAAAATTGATATTGATTAAATTGGATTAGATTAATTATATTAGATTTTGAATTCTTATTAAAATGTCTTTATAAAGCATTTTAATAAAAAAGCTGAAAAAAATTAATCTGCCATATAAAACATATTATTTTAGCCAAATAAAATTGATATAATTTAACCCTTGAGAGTTGGTTTGGCCAAATGAGCTAATTACTGAAGTGACAAATTAAAATTCGACTTCCCATTGAAAAATATGTTTATTTTTAGTGGCCGACTTAAGCTCGATTAAGATTAATTGTATTTAATAGAAGGATAACTACTGCGAGTTATGAAAAAAATTGACATAATTTAATTACCTAGGACTAGATGTGTTATTATATATATTATATTTACAAAATGTGCGCCTTCATACAAAGATGAATATGCAATTTGGTTCAGCTAAAAGGTAGATGATGGCTCTTGAATATGTACCGGTATTTTTTTTTAATTGATGTAGATATTCTTTTGTTGGATAGAATCCCGTTTAAAGCACTATATGATGTCGCTTTCGGCAAGGATTCAAATGTCGGTATTTTATATTTTAAGGGCCCCTAAATGTATCAACGTTCTATTTAAATGTGAAAAATATTCTAACACTTAATTCAGTCTGATAAATACAACATTATGATAGCAATTTATTTAAGCTTTTTCCTTGCAACCTGAATTGGGATATCCAATTTTTATACAACCTAAACTGCAACCAAAAAATAAAAACTGGCATCCGATTCCAATTCAACGCCTAACATGTTAAAATGTTCAAATAAGAGTGAATAGGAATAAAATTAAGCTTCATAACAATAATAATAATACTACCTCCGGTCCTTAATATAAGACCTTGTTTGATTTGTATTTTGGTCCTAAATATAAGATCTCAATCGACTTTGTCTCTCATAATTTATGCATTTTTTTCAATGTAGTCCTCCTAACAATAATAGTTCTAGCCAGTATACTTGGTTAGCAAGAATATTTTAGGAAAGACAACACATATTTATTACAAATAACTAACTTAACTTCATTCTTTAATTTTTTCAAATTAGTCAACTAGCTTTTATAACTAGGACCGGAAGTAGTATATAATAAAGTTGAGTTGATGATGGTCTAATGGGTCTTCGTCTTCGCTGTTAAACTCTGAGCAAGGCCATTACTGCGTGTGATGCGAAAAGCACCTTGTCGCATTATAAACATTCGCTGCCATGTAATGTGGATGCGAAGAACTTGCATAAATACTTGAAAATAACTTTTGCAAAGAAGGAATTCAATTCCCTTATTATCTTTCATTAAAATATAAAAATAAAAGTGATTTTGGGAATCTCTTTATTTCCCCACATATCAAAATTAAAGTAAAGTTTAAAAACAAAATATAGATCTATGCACCTTTTGGTATAAAAATTTCTTCAGGCACAAAAAATGGTAACAAAATTTCTAGAAGTTATGAATGTTCAAAAGAAAAATGATGCATGTATAGTTTTATTAAGTTCATGCGAACGTTATATGTAACAATTATAAGTATAGTATATTAGCAAAAAAATAATGTTGCATATATGTGTACAATATTATATATATATATATATATATATATCAATTGCAAGAATAATTACACAAAATGATGTATATGTATATCACTTCTTGCCGCCTCCATCCTTTTTAACAAGATTCATTTTAGACTTTAGAATTATCTGAGCATTAAATCTATTTTTATTAATTTTACTCTAATTAATTTTTTTATACATTTTCTTTTATTATTTTTCTCATTATCACTCTCTCATGTCATTTATGCACTTATATATAAAGGCACGTTTATAAAAACAAATTATATTTTTATATATTTATTACTTTTAATTAATTTTAATTGTCTTTTTTGCAAAATAGTCAATTTTATTAAATTTCAAAAAAGAAGTATAAACACCAATAGCCGAAAGTGCAGACAAAAGAAAAGACTCAGACCCTAGAATACAACCTTACTAGAGAAAACATAATAGAAAACAATGCAAAAAAAAAAAAAAACACAATCAAACAGTAAAGAAAGCAAATAAAAACAATACAGAAACCAAACACAAGGAAAAGACAACTAGACCAACATTAACCAACATCATTACGGCCCCCAACACCAATCCTGAGGCAAGCCACGTTCTCAGCAAAAGAGTCCGTTAAATTAGCATCACGCCAAAGAATCTCATCAAAAGACAGTGATGGTGATTCCACCCATCCTGAAGGATACACTCCCTTGTTATAGGACACAGCAATAAAATCTGCTGCCTTATTTCCCTTGCGAGGAACAAGAGAAATATAATAAAGAGAGGGAGTATTTCCTGCATCTCCCAGCCATCTGTCCAATCTAGTCCATCAAGAGACGTCTTCTTATAGCACCAGAAGATCTCAGCACAATTTACCTCAACAGTCGCACTCTGAATCTTCAGCTCCTTAAGCAAGAGCAAAGCTTTCCTTAAAGCCATAACATCAGCTACCACCGCCGAATATTATAAATTATAATAAAAAATAGCCACATTGAGGGTCAAATCTTCTTAGCATACTCCTTCTTGATTAGGTCCTATTTATAATTTTAAATTTCAGAAGAGACGTAATTCTTTTTATTAGCTTTATTTTGGGTTTGTTTTCACATTTAATATATTTTTTTCTAATTTTTAGACATATTTATTATATGTTAATTAGTTATTTAAAACTTATAATAAAAATGGAAAGGAAATATATCAATAGCTATCTAGTAATTATAATCTGCCATCATCCATAGAAATAATTGTAAATGTAATCATTTCATATCTTTGATTTTCTTAAGCGGTCCTTAATAAATGAATTTTTTTAATCTGAAAAGCAAAGTACAAATGAATTTTTTTGTTCAGCTGTGAAATATATACATTTATATAACCGAGCATAAATTGAACAATATAATTAATTTTTGTTAAAAATAGATATCTTACTTTATTTCCCTTTTGCTGTCCATGGAAATTGGAATTTAGTTTGCCATGTTGCAAGTGACTAATCTCTCTAATAATTTATGTTTTTTTTTCTGCAGTTGAATTTAATTTAGTTTTTTTTTAAGGGTTTTCAGATTTGGGCCACCAGGGTATTTGCGCTCAATAAAATAAAAAATATTACACACGCAGAGAAACAAGTTCTTATATTTATTTATTTATTTTATATAAGAGTTTATTTAATTTTTATTTTAGTTTTAAATATAAGATTCAGATCCATTTTTTTTATATTTATTTATTTTTTTTAAGGTAGTTCTTGTAATAATGGTAATTCTAACCAATATACTTGATTAGTAAAAATATTTTAGGAAAAACAACATCTATTTATTACAAATAACTAACTTTATAAGCTTTTTTTAATTTACTTAAATTAGTTAATTATTTATATTAAGGATGTAGTATATGATATTAGATTAACATAGGAGATCAATCGGATATATTAGTTTCATCCGACAAAAGGGTTTGGGGCAGCCTATCTCCTTTAATATTTGCGAAAAGTACATTTGACAAGAAACACTTCCAAATCTATGGTAACATAAGATTTAATTAATTAATTTAGATAGATTAAGAAATTTACTAAATTACTTAATTATAATATATGCTACATTGTTGCTATATTTGGTCCTTAATATAAAAATCAGTTAATTAATTTAGAGAGATTAAGAAAATTAAATAAATTGTTTTAAAGTATTATATTTATCATTTTTTTAAAATTAATTTGCCCAACTTATGAACTCATATATAATATGATGATAAATGTAAGTATTTGATTATTTGAAAGAGAATATGAAACATAAAGTACTATAATAAAGTAATTTTTTAAATCCCTTAATTTTGTCAAATTAGTCAACCATGTTTTATATTAAAGATTAGATGTAGTGCATCAATTTATAAGTAAAACAAATTAGTTAGTAGAAAAACAATAAATATAAATATTTTAAAGTAATTTAGAAACATTCATAATCTTCCTAAATTAATTTAAAAGGTTTTATATTAAGGATATGAGAAATTTTTTATTTTTCTTATATTTTCGTAAAAGAAATAGTGTAATTTTTTGTCTCACGCTGGAAGATATATATATATATATATATATATATATATAGACACACACTCACTTGGGGTAGGGTCGTACATATGAAAAGAAGCAAGTTGCTGGTTTGAAGCAAGTCCAAGCCAAATTATAAGCTTGAGACGGTGGAAGTTCAGAGACATATAACGAAGTCTTCGTAATTTGATGGACTTGATTTGTCTAACTGATTTCAGCTCCAAAAAAAAAAAAAACAAAAGATTTGTCTAAGTGATTTGTTAAGTTTTGCAAAAGGTGATTTGACATTTTCAGGTTGCGTGCCATATATGATCGGGGAATATTGGGAGTCTGCACTTGATTTTTTCAATTATTGAACTAATTTTTAATAGTTGAGACTTAAAACTAAGTAAAAATATTATAATATTACTTTTAATTTTTAATATAAGAACTAATTTAACTTTTAATTTGATTCTAAATATAAGATATTAATCTATTTTATTTTCATATTTATCTATTTTTCAAAATAATCTTTATAGCAGTTACATATATTAAATGTTCAATCAAATGATAGTTTTAACTAATACTACTACATAATTAGTAAGGGTATTTTAGGAAAGATAACATATAATTATTATAAATAACTAACTCAATAAATTTTTATAATCTACTCAAATTAATTAACTAGTTCTTATATTAAAGATAAAAAATAATAAAAGGTTACCATTTTACACATTTATTTATCTATTTTTTTAATTATTTAATATTTAATATTTTAATAATTTTTTTACAAAATAAATTTCAACCCTGGAAATTTGATCTAATAATAAATATTAAGTGAAGAAGAAGTGCGGAAAAAAGAGCTTGGCAGAGACATTCTCTTTTAGGAAGAAAATAGTTGCTGTGAAATAGAATGTTTCATAGATATGTTATTTTATTTTTTTTATATAACTCACTTATAACTTATTTTCATATATTAAAAAATACATTAAATTGATAAAATTTTATAAATTTATTCTTATTAAAAAATTTTCTCTCGCATCTACTAATCATTTTCAAACCTTTTTTCTTCTCTTTTTTTTTTTTAAAAAAAAGAATTACGTAAAAGTAAAATTGGTTGGTAAAATGTAAAAAGGTCAATGATTAAAAAAAGAAGCTGAAATCTTATAAATACCAAATAAGGAATATCAATAAAAATTTATTGTCATTTGTAAATTCAGATTTGTCACTATCAAATAAAATTGTGTTATCAAACTTAATTTGAGATTTACAAAATTTTCAAATTCTTTTTCTGTTATTCTCCCTATGTAAAAAGATAAGGGTGAAATTAAAAAATGTGTTACTTACTTGCTTATATATATTCCCATGGTCAAAATGATCTTTAATTTCTCAAAAGTCAATCATGATTCAGAAGTCAAACCACTCCGCACTAAACGCGATTTTAAGTAATAACTTGAATTTCAAAAGAAAAAAGAATTTCGGTTTTCAAGTCCATAGCTCTACGAGGATGGATTCGAGCTCTTCTCCTTCGAGCACGATCTCCGTGAAGGGTACAATCCCCGTGGCTTCAACTTTCGTCTCTCCTTCGATCAATTTCCCTTCGCCTCCGGCCAATGCTTCCTTCGGCGACCGGAAACCCATTGCTCTGTGGCCGGGAATGTACCATTCGCCGGTGACAACCGCTCTGTGGGAAGCCAAGTCGAAGATCTTAGTGAGACAGCTCGACCCGCCGAAAGACGCGCCTCCGCAGAGCGCCTTGCTTACGAAAACTCCGTCGCAAAGCAGGACGTGTATACTGTATAACTTCTCCTCTGATTTTGTACTGAGAGAGCAGTACAGAGATCCATGGAATGAGGTTCGGATTGGGAAATTGCTTGAAGATCTTGACGCCCTAGCGGGAACTATTTCCGTCAAGGTACGTCGCTTTGAATTTCTCCATTGCGTTTAGTAATTTTTGGGGAAAATGCAAGTACCCACTGGGACTCGACTAAGCTGCAATGATCCCTCAACTTTGAAAACCCTAAAAGTGAGAATCTGGGTAGATGGAATGAGAATGATATTAAAAATGGTAGTGTGTATGAGCCGAATTTCATGTATTTGCAATCATTCCTCCTTTTCTGGAGCATCACTGTTCGTAGGAAATCAGGTTCTCTTGCAGTAACAACAAAGCATAGCACCCTGATCTCCATTTTGTGCGCGTATTTAAAATTTTTAATTTTTTTTAAAGAAAAAACTACGATCTAAATCTAAATTCTAAACTAAAGTTAATCTTTTGACAGTTCACTTTAAGAAACAACAATAGAAAATCATTAAAATAATAAAAGTAATCTTTTAACAGTTAACAGTCTTCATTTCATGGGAATTGATTTTCTGGGCCTTTTCATCTCTGCTTGCAGTGATTTAGTGTGTTAAATGGCTTTATAGCTTCAAAAATAAAATCATCCTCCAAATTTTACTGAACTAATTTATAATTTATATTTTCCTGTATAAACAGCACTGCTCTGATGACGATAGCACGACAAGGCCTCTGCTACTGGTCACTGCTTCTGTAGACAAGATTGTCCTGAAGAAGCCAATTAGTGTTGACATTGATCTCAAAATAGTTGGTTCTGTCATATGGGTTGGCCGATCCTCAATTGAGGTCCAGCTTGTGGTATCTCAGTCCAAAGAAGGTGCTATCACATGGTTCTAAAAATTTGAGTATTTTAGAGTGCCAAAACTTCAAACAGACTAGTTTCCCATTGGCTTCGTCATGATTTTGTCGGTAACTTGGTCTTCATATGTTATGATGTTATCCATACCAACCCATCTGATTCAACTAATGAACTGGCCATTGAACCAATCTGGTTCAAACAAATGCACTAGTTGCAATTAAATTCAATTGGCCAGATGACCGGCAGTGATTGAACCTGACCTATTTTCTTTTTTCTGCTTTAATCAGTTTTATATTGTCTCATATAAATATGATATACCAAATTAAATCTTGTTTAGCTGTCTATTTGCTTTATAGTTGGATTTCTAAGACGCATGTCTAAAATAGTTGCAGAGGGCTCTAATGATTCAGACTCTGTAGCACTCACAGCCAACTTCATATTTGTTGCACGGGACTCAAAAACTGGAAAGGCAGCTCCAGTTAATCGACTTTCGCCTGAAACTGAACCTGAGAAGTTACTTTTTGAACAACGTGAGGCAAGACATAATTTTAAGAAAAGGAAAAGAGGAGGGGAGTGGAAGGATTTGGAGAATGGAAATCTAAATAGACTCAAATCTCTGTTGGCAGAGGGAAGAGTTTTCTGTGACATGCCTGCCTTGGCTGATCGTGACAGCATTCTTCTGAGGGATACCCGCCTTGAGAACTCTCTAATCTGCCAGCCTCAGCAGCGGAACATCCATGGCCGAATCTTTGGAGGATTTTTAATGCATAGAGCATTTGAATTGGCTTTCTCAACAGCATATGCTTTTGCTGGATTGGTTCCATGCTTTCTTGAAGTTGATCATGTTGATTTCTTAAAGCCTGTGAGTATTCTGTCCTTTGTTTTCTACTTTCATCATATCTTCGTCAAAATGACTACTATTAGAAAATCCTTAAATCCATACCCTTGATTAGCTCATCTATAGCATAATTTTACAGCACATGCGCACAGGGAATATTCTTTGAAAATATTGTGATCAAATCGGATTCAACTATAACCACTGCTAAAAAGAACATATATGATTGAGTTGGCATATTGTTTGCGTTCGAAAATCGTCAGAGAGGAAGAGAAAAAAGGGATAGACTTTTGTGCTTTTTTTTTTTTTTTTTTGGTGAGAACTTTTGTGCTTTTTGGTTCCAGCCTATAAGGTTTCTTTCTCGGTCTCACACAATGAACCTGCCAATGTTTTGCTATTCTTTTTATCAATTTGTTTGAATGAGATGTGAACTGATGCAACTCACGCTATAAGTTGTTTTGACTGATTACTTGATCTCTATATGATTAGAAGGGAGTGAAAATCAAGCTATTTGTTTGTAATCATAAAGACAAGGATTTATTTGACCAGGTTGACGTCGGGGATTTCTTGCGTTTCAAGTCCTGTGTTCTTTATACCGAACTTCACGATCCAGATCAGCCACTGATCAATGTTGAAGTTGTTGCTCATGTTACTAGACCTGAGCTGCAATCTAGTGAGGTTAGTTTTATTGAACTACACTTTGGACAATAAAAAAGATTGTGGATTGATTCATCTTGCTTCCCTGTTTTCTTTGGTTCGATACAGGTATCAAATACTTTCCATTTCACTTTCACAGTACGTCCTGAGGCAAAGGCAATGAAAAATGGCTTGAAACTTCTAAAGGTAGTACCAGCTACAGAAGAAGAAGCTCGTTTAATATTAGAGCGCATGGATGCTGATAGTGATAGTTTGCAATGATCTTGAGAAGGATCATTTGTACGCTGGTGAATTAAACAAGAATTGGCAGGAAGAGAAAATGGGGTAAAGCTATAATTAGGTTTTAACTTAAGGAGAAAAAGTGTAATTCCCCTGCTTATTTTACCACGGTCCATTGATAATGCTAGTATTTTGCAGCGCAAGTACTTTCTGCTCCGATCCCTACCATGGAACACATCCTCTACCCAACGTGAGAGGGAGGGTTGGATTTGGTCCGAAATGTTATGCCTAATTATTTCAAGGGTTATAATTAATTTATTTATGTAATTTAATTTCTTTTAATTTACTAAGTATTATAAGAATTAGCAGGAGTACTTTTTAGATGATATGAGTAATTCTTGTTATCCGTCACTAATTAGGTTATTCATTACATTTTTTTCGAGATCGCTCAAGTTTAAAGTTCCTTTTTTTGCTTCTCAAAATGGAGTTCATAACTTTTTAAATATGGTCAAATTTAAGAAATTTTAAATTGATTTTCAAACAAATTTAATGATTTAATCATTTTTCCTTAGTTTTGGTGAAATAGTCTGAGGTATCTTATAATAGGGATTGAACTATTGGAGGGGATATCATTAAATACACGTGGACCTTCCTTTTTGAGTTCAACCTAATGGCACAAAATCCATCATTTGAGTGCATAATAGGTAACTGTTACTTTTACAGGGATTGACAATATTTTGTATACTTCATTCATGTAATGTGATTTTATTGACATATAATTAAGATACTCATATAATTTATCAACAAATATTTAAGTCATAACTGAGTAGCCAAAAAATAGAGGCTAAAAGGGCAGAAAATGAGCTCATGACAACAACAAAATATAAACGAAAATATTTAATCTTAATAATGCTAGGAACTTTCAATAATTGTTAGAAAGACAAACATCAGGTTCATTGTTCATGAAAAACAAGCTCTCAACATAAGATTCACCATAAACTTCACTAGAAAAATGACTAATGTCCCACGAGGCTCCAACTGTTCCTTGATTGGATCAACTAAAACTATATCTCTATATGTCAGTAAGGCTCAGGAACACTTTTTCGCTGCTAGTTATAGCTCATCCATGGTATGAAAGAACATGCTTGAAGCTTCCCATAGAAGATTCTCCGATGATGCACATGATGATGGGAGATACATCTGCACTAATAAGTTTCTCTGCCATTGATCAAACAGGCATAGTTCCATCACTTTCGTTGCAATTTCTTCCCAGCCTCATCCAGTTTCTGAGCAATCTCAGCTTCAGTGTAACCTTGATCATTAAGTTTATCTTCAAGGATCGCCAGCTTCAGCTGAATCTGACGTTTCCGGTCATGTTCAGGGATCTCTTTGTTAGGTTTCCTAGTATTTGCCTCATATCCTCGGCTGTTTTTCCTAGCAAACTTCCTAATAATCTTGGCCTTCACAAAGAACTTGTTGCTCTGCGTATATCCATTCGTACCAGATCCCCTCGGGGTCTGTAACCCTATTCCGTTGTACATATCGGCTCCTAGTGTAGACAAAGCCTAGCTAGGGTTCCAACATTTTTCAATACTTGCAACAGAACAATCACGCAGGGCTGACGGTGGACAGCGTCCAACGGCCGGTGACCTTGACCAAGGGTGGAATGTTTCTTCGTCGACGAAGAAAAATGGTCTGCTCCTTCTTCACCTAGAAGAGGTTATGTTTGGTTTTCTTAGGAAGGGGATGGAAGAGGTTTTGATGTTAATGTTTGGTTTTGTTGATGATGATGAGGTTTCTAAATAATTCCTTGATTTGGTTAATGAAAAGTAAAAATTAATCTACTATTTTATCCTTATCCGATGGCTTCTTCTTCTTCTTTTTTAACTTTTATTTTGTATAAATTAATTTTATTAATTCAAATAGTATAATTTATAAAAATTCATCTATATCTTAATATACATTGTTAATGTGTATAATATAATGATAATAACAAAAAAATATTTAACTCCCTTAAATATATAACAAAATATCATTATGATATATCTACTTATAGATATATCACACGTATAAAGCTGTCTGATAAGTATATATTTTATAGTTAAATTGTTTAGATTTTGAAATATATTTGGTTGATTTTATGAATATCTCATATCTGTTTAATTAACTTTGCTATATTTTCCTCTCTTTAGACAATTGTAGGATAAAAATCAATTTTTTTATAAAAACTACTCAAATGTTTTTTGTTTTTCATTGTTGCAGGAAATGTTACAAGGTTAAAAAAAGGGTTATATAAGTGGACTGAAAAAACACTTGTAATTATTAATTTTCTGGATTAACTATTTAGAGACTAATTCATTGTCTTTATTTTAATTTTATTTCCTCTCGCTTAATCAATTATGATTTAGCTTGCTTAACTTAAACAAAAATAAGAATTTTAGTGTCTAAACGCTACTTATTCTCTCTGAAAACAATACTCCAGTCAACAGAGGAGGAAGATGATTGCGTTCTCAGATTTATTTATTTTTTCCAGATGCCACATCACCTCCAGTCAATAGAAACTAACGGCCAATGCAAGCCTAACAAACAGAAGGACTAGCGCTAATAACATAACAAACAATAAGGATTGAATTAAAAAGAAAAAAAACTATAAGGACTTGATTTAAAATTGGATGCAATTATAGGGATTGGCAAATTAATTTTCCAGGTTAGTTATACTGTAGTTATAAGTATAACTACTTATACCTTCATCCTTCTGTAAACAATTCCATCATTGTTTACAATCTCTCATTATCCATCTCTTCAATCGCTATGGAGAGTCAATTGTATTTTTTCCCTGCATCAAAGAAAGAAACTAACGAACATAGAAATGATATTCTGGTTATCGGCATTGCTTTGGGCATTTGCGTTTTAACACACATCGAATAGGGCACATCTTCTAACCCTGTACAGTCTTCTTGCTTGAAAGATCAGGTAACAATCTTCTGACCCTGGACAATCTCATTATTGAGATTCTTATTTGGTATCTAATATATTTTCTTTGCTTTTTTTGTTAAGTTGCAGCCCACAAGTAGGAGGAAGAAAGAAAACGACGGCAGGAAGAAAGGCGACAGTAAGAAAGGTAGCGGGAAGAAAGGCGACTGAGGAAAGAAACCCAAAAAGGAAAAAAGCAAGTTTTACAAGCATTTCCATTATTAAAATATTCTGTTAATATTTTGTTGATATGATTTGATTTATTTGATTTGTATTCATCTCTTGATTTATTATTAGGTTTTATTATTCTTTTTTTGTATGTATAGATGTACTCATCTCGTTCCAGAATATACAAATAATATTCATCTCCAATATTTTCTCTCTTTCTCTATTCTGACATGGTATCAGAGTCATAAACTTTTAGACACCTACCTTTGTTTGACGTGTCATCACGCACGTGCTTTTATCCCATTTGGTTTCCTCTAGATTTGCGCCACTCCACATCCTTTCTACCGTCATCTTTTACCGTGTGTATTCACCATGGAAAAGTCTGAGGTTGCCCATCCAATCTCTGTTATGTTGAATGGCTCCAACTACTGCCTATGGTTTGAGAGTATATGTGGTTTTTTAAAAGGGCATAAACTATAACATTATGTTACTAGTGATATTCGTTTTCTTGTTCGCAAAGCTGATGAGACTGATTTGAAATTCAATGACTGACTTGATGAGTGGGATAGCAAAAATAATCAAATTATCACATGGTTTCAAAATACCTTAATTGCTAGCATAAATCAATAATTTGGCCGCTTTGAAACAGCAAAAGAGGTATAGGATCACCTTGCTAATCGCTATACATAATCTGATTTGTCCAATCAGTTTCAATTGCATAAAAATCTCAGTGTCTTAAAGCAAGAAAAAGGTCAGCCCCTATATTAGTTTTTGGCTAAGATTGAGTCTATCTGGGATCAATTAGCCTACTCGGAACCTAGTTTCAAGAATGAGGAAGATGCACAAGCTTTCTTTCAGTACCGCGATTAGCTTCGTCTTATTCAATTATTGATGTCTCTCACGGATGATTTTGAGCCTGTTTGAGCATCCTTACTTTACCAAAGTCCACTTCCGACTCTTGAGGATGCTCTCCCTTGGCTTCGCTTCGAAGAAACTCGATTTGGACTTTTACAATGTACTCCTGAAATGGTTTTTGCTACCACTGGAAGATCCTCTAAATCTTGTCATCGTTGCCCTCAATTTGATCACTCCTTTGATCAATGTCCCTATATTGAGTGCCGAACCTGTTAAAAGAAGGGATATATAGCCGCAAATTGTCCTACCATGTTCTGTGACCACTGTAAAAAGACAGGGCATCTTATTGATTGATGCCTTACTCGTCCTCTCAGGTCTGATCAGGGAAGATCAATAAGGCCTAATTCCTTTTCCAAGCCTGCATTATCTACTACTGCTGCTGATTTTACCTTGGAATCTTCTACTGCAAATCTTGAGGCTTTACTTTGCAGGTTTGTCCCTGATACTTCCAACCCACCTGCTACCTTAGCCACCTCCTCAAGTACTTCATGGTTCTTTGACTCTGCTTCTTGGAACCATATGACTAGTTAGGAAAGTTTTTTTTCTTCTATGTCAAAAATACTACTCTCATCCTATACATACATCTAACAGCTGTCAAATGCCCGTTAGTCATATTGGTACTATTTCTCTGCCCTCCTCATCCATTTATGAGACTTACTCCATCCCTACTATTAGCTTTAATCTTCTTTCTGTTGGACAACTTGTTGATATGGGTTATAATGTCTTATTTATCAAAAGTGGTTGTGTTGTGATGAATTTTGGACAGGACAGGTCATCAGGAGTAGGCATAAGGTCGACTGTATGTTTGAGCTCAACTCACTGCATCTCCCTGAAGTCACTTCTCCCAAATTGTGTGCTGCTACTACATCTTCGTCCCTCAATTTATGGCATCACCGTCTTACTCATCCTTCCTTAAATGAACTTCGTCCTTTAATTTCTAGTGGTCTCTTAGGTCGAGTCAAGAATGAGTCTTTACATTGCATTTCATGTCAAACTGCCAAACAACCTGCTTTATCATTTAATAAAAATGACTTTATTGTTGATTCCATTATTGATTTGGTTCATTCAGACATTTGGAGTCCCACGCCCACTCCATCTATGGGAGGATCTCGATACTTTGTGATTTTTGTTGATGATCATTTGCGTTATACTTGGATATATCTTATGAAAAACAGATTCAAATTACCTGATATTTATATTAAATTTGCTACTATGATTCAAACTTAGTTCTTAAAAATTATTAGTCTTTCACCGCGATAATGCTTTAGAATACCAGGATTCTAAACTGCTTAAATTTTTTAATGCTAAGGGAACCATCTCTCAGTACCGTTGTCCTTATACCTCTCAACAAAATGGTAGGGCTAAATGTAAAAACCATCATATCCTTGATTCTGTCAGAGCCTTACTTATTTCCTCTTCCTGTCTTGAACGTTTATGGGGTGAAGCAGTATTGACTACTATTTACTTATTAATAGAGTTCTTACACCAGTTATTGGTAACATCTCTCTTTTTGAGCGTCTTCATGGTACACCTCCTAACTATAGTCTTCTAAAAGTCTTTGTTTGCATCTGTTTTGTTCTTCTTCCATCTTATGAGACCACCAAATTACAAGCTCGTGCTCGTGTTTGTTGCTTTCTTGGTTATGATCTAAAATATAAGTTATCACTGCTGGGACCCCATCTCTCATCGCATTCGAGTCTCCCATCATGTTGTTTTTTGGGGAACATATAAAATTTTCATCTTTGATTGACCTTTCCTCCCTTTCTCCTCCTTCACCTTCTATTTTTACAAGTACTTCTATTGATTTTTTCCTAATAATTTAGATACTTTTGTTGATCTTTGTTCTAGTAACTCAAGTCCAGACTCACCGACTGAGCTCATTCACACGCTCGATGCAACACCCACTCCAGATGAGCCTACTGTCTCTGATCCTCCTACACAACTCATGTCTACGGAGCCCTATCACCTGACATCACCCGACCCACACGTGTAAGACACCCCCTTCCTACCTTAATGATTACCACTGTCTTTCCACCATCCTCCAGTTTTAGGAACCCCAACCCTATAAAGAAGCCTCTTGTGATCCTATTGGGTAACAAGCTATGAATGAAGAATTGCAGGCATTTGAGAAAATGCATACTTGGGATCTTGTTGATCTTTCTCTTGGTAAGACTCTGGTTGGGTACAGATGAGTGTACAAGAATAAAACTCGTTCAAATGGCTCTCTCAAGTAGCAAAAGCACGTTTAGTGGCCCAGGGATTCACTCAGGAGTATGGTATAGACTATGAGGAGACTTTTGCTCCTGTTGCTCAGATTACTTCTGTTCGTAACCTTCTGGATATTGCTGCTGTTAAGCACTAGACTCTCCATCAGATGGATGTCAGGAATGCCTTCTTCAATGGTGATTTGGAGGAAGAAGTTTATATAAAGCCCCCTCCTCAGTATCCTCATCCACGAGATAAAGTTTGTCGTCTTCGTCGAGCCCTTTATGGACTTAAGCAGGCCCCTCGAGCTTGGTTTACTAAGTTTAATAGTACAATAAGCCATCTTGGCTTCACTTGTAGCCCTCATGACTCTGCCTTATTTGTTCAAAGTAGTAACCGAGGTATTGTTCTACTTCTCTTATATGTTGATGATATGATTATCACAGGTAGTGATCTGGTAGGAATTCATGAGCTTAAAATTTACTTAGGAGGACAATTTGAGATGAAAGATCTTGGAAGACTGAATTATTTTCTTCATCCTGAGGTACATTATGGGGAGAGTGGTATCTCTCTTTCATAGGTCAAGTATGCCTATGATTTGATATCTAGGGCCTTACTCACTGATAAAGCTGTTGAAAACACTCCCATTGAGTCTAATGCTCATTTTGTTCCTATTGATGGGACTGTGTTGGAGAACCCAACACGCTACCTGCAATTGGTTGGAGGACTCATCTATCTTACTGTGACTCATCCAAACATTGCCTATGCAGTTCACATTGTTAATCAGTTCATGTCTGAGCCCCGAACCACTCATTATGCAGCCATTCTCTGGATTCTTCGATATGTTAAGGGAACCTTGTATCATGGCCTTCATTTCTCTGCTAGGTCTTCTCTCATTTTACGAGCCTACTCTACGTTGATTGGGGAGGTGACCATGCCGATCGTCGATCTACTACTGGGTTTTATATATTTCTTGGAGACTCTCTTATCTCTTGGAGAAGTAAGAAACAAACTCTATCCTCTTGATCTAGTGCTGAGTCAGAATACCACGCAGTAGCAGATACTACTGCTGAGGTTCTTTGGCTTTGTTGGCTGCTTGATGATTTGAGAGCCTCCTAGACATCCTTCACTAATATATATTGTGATGGTCAAGCAGCTATTAAGATTGCTCACAATGATGTGTTTCATGAATGCACAAAATATATTGAGATTGACTGTCATTTCACTCGGCAATATATTATTCGAGGTACCATCAGACTTGTTCCCATTTGCGTGAAGCACCAACCGGCCGATTTGTTTACCAAATCTTTTAATCCTGGTCGCTTCTAGTTTTTAGTGAACAAACTCAAGCTACTTTCTCTCAAACCATCTTGAGCTTGTGGGGGGATGTTAAGATATCTTGTTAATATTTTGTTGATATATTTGATTTATTTGATTTGTATTCATCTCTTGATTTATTATTAGGATTTATTATTCCTTTTTCTTATATATATAGATGTACTCATCTCATTCCAGAATATATAAATAATATTCATCTCCAATATTTTATATATTACAAGTTTGTTTTTTGCCTCTCAGCAGCCAATTGCCAAATCATTCTGCAAACACATGTGGCCAAATCAAATCCCAGATCAGCCTATGATCCGGTTGATTTATTCAGATGTGGATGGGGCTGAAGCACGTGAAACAGAGTTTGAAATCTCGTCGAACGAAGAGCGTTCCGAAAACCAGAAGATGATATACTTTAACCAGTTCTGGAGTGACTTTGTACGCGAAAGAGGATTAATCAAAGATGATATTTGCACCTTCATTATGGAGGAGAAAGACGTACCTAGCTTACCGTTCGTGCCCATCATTGGCAGCGCCACGTTGATGACTTCATAAGGAAATTGTAGTTAGTCAATCATTGCTTTTAAAGCCACACTTCTCAACGTTGTACTTCGATTTATGGATATCATTAGGCATTCGGGTTTACATTTTTCTTATCATAAAATCGGATTAGCAAGGGATTATTGACTGGAATCAATTGTTACAGTCAATTTTGTATTGAACTGAAGTACCTCATGAATAAATGAAAATTTCACTTCCACTCCCTACTTCACGGGGGCTCTCTGAAAGAAAAATGATTGTTCTCTGTCTCTTTAGTTTTTTTTTTTTTTTAAATATGATCTCTGTATTTTTTTTCCGTTAAAAGAAAAAAAAAGTCATGCTCAACGACTGATAGATTGCTTTGGAGGGTTGGCAGGATGGGCAATACACCGTCAGAAGTGGATATAGGGCCACAAGAGGGGTAAAATTATGGCAGAATAGTGATTTATGGGGGACGATTTGGAAGTGGCAGGGTTCAGAACGAATCAGGCATTTTATGTGGCTAATAGGGCAAGACCGTTTAAATAGGAGTGCTTTGAGGAATGAACAATGCGGGCCTAGAGGGATGAATTATAAGTGGGAAGTTGGAGACAAGAATTCATGTGTTACGTTTTTGTGATCAGGCAAAAGCAGTAAGGATGAGTTTTATCAGCAGAACACATCAATTTTTTTTTAAAACAGAATCTAACCTCACAGAACAAAGAAGGGTAAGAGGGATGCAGAAGGAGTTGATATGAGGAGTTGGAGACTAGACATGGAATGCGTATGAGCAAGGGATGGACGGCCTGAAATGTAAAGATCCCAAGGTAAGAGACGAACACTGCAATAAACCTGCCTGTGAGTGGAAATCTGGGAGTCCCGGTTTGCCTGGGGATTCGTTTTACAAAAAGGATTGGATTTTACAAGCGTAGGCTGGAGATGGCAAGAGACTGGGGTTTCGACAATATTGGCGAGATAGATGAAAGGAAAGGAGGTGAGGGAGGGTTATCAAAGTGGCTTGAAGAGAAGGGTTGTAGATCAACAGGAGCGGCCTAATCAAAATAAGAAAGGAAAAAAGAAAAAGGAAAAATTTCAGTTAAGGATAGCAGTAGACAATTTATTTCAAATAGTCCCCAAAACATTTTGAAATATTACTGCTAGGGCTGCACATAGACAGGGCTGGATAGGACAGGACCCTTGTCCGATACCCAGCCTGAAGAATAAACAGGCTGGAAAATACCGCCCGTTGCCGGCCCTACCCATGAAAAGCCCTATTAAGTTCAGATTGGGCAAATACCGGCTGGGCAGGACAGGCTTTCATGCCCAATAAGTCAATATACTATATTAATTAACTAATTATTTATGTCCCTCTTAATAATCTAATGTAACTTTATATTAAAATGACAACTTGGCCTTAATTTTATTATTACTAATTAGTATACTATGAAACTACTTTTTATAGTAGCTAGGAGGAGTGGACTATGACAAAAAAATGTTGTTTGTATATTTTATTAAACTTAATTGTTTTTCTAGTTTCTAACTCTCAAAATCATTCAAAAATAAATAAGTATAATAAACACTAAATATTAATGCAACAGTACGTTTGATTTAGAAAATAAATATCGGGCAAATAAAATATATATAAATAAAATTATATATATTTTGGCGGGTAGGGCCAAATGGGCAAGGCAACATACCGTGCTCGATGCCTGCCCAACAATTTGCCCAACCTGAATATACCCAATAGTTCTTTTGGGCCATTTTTTTTTTAGGACAGGCTGGGTTTTTTTTGCGGGTTTGGACGGGTATAGCATGCAACTCGGCTTCATGAACACCCCTAATCACTGCAAGACCAAATGAGCAAACTGAAATTAATTTAGAAAAGAAAAAGACATTTTTATCCCCCTAAACTCCGTGACACTGAAGCTCTTCCCCCTCTCTCTGAAAACATTCGATAGCTCCAACTCTTCTCTCTCTCACTCTCTGAAAAATCTATTATTGGGTTTAGAGAGATCATTCACCGCCGCCGTCATTTCGGTAAAGAGAGCTTTTGCTTCACTACTATTCTAGTATGGAGTACCTTCACCATCGGTGCTGTTTTGGTAACAAGAGCCTTCATTATCGTCATAGTCTCCCTCCCTCTCTCTCTCTATAAGTGACCTCCTTCACTGCCTTTCCATTCAAAAATTTCTGGATATAATACTGTAAATCCTTCTCCATTTCTTCTATTGTAGATTTTATGGGTTTGGCTTGGGCTATCGTGGAGCTCTAAATCAGCAAGAAATTTTTTTATTACTCAGATTTGAGATAAAATTATACTGTGGGGTGATTTTAGATTCACACCGTTGAGTGTTGAAAATAAACCTTTCATTTCCTATCATGAATTATATTATAAATTTACAAATTCCACTTCTCTAGAAAAATGATGATTTGGTGTTGTGAAAACTCATATTTTTGTTGTAAATTCGCATACTGTGTTTAATTATTGAGAATTGATTGAAGTTAATACTTGAATGATGTGCAATAACATATTATATATGGCTAGCGGTAGTAGAAAGCAATTATTTTGCATCTTCTATGTGGGAAGCGAATCTGTGAAGACCTTAGAAAGCAAAATGATAGATGAAGTACTACACTGAAATTGGCTGACAACTATGTAAATGCAGAACAAATTAATCCACTTGCAAATGGATGTATCTAACTATCTATATTGTTAATAGGTGTATCCGTGCTGCAAATATCCTAATTTTACTTTTGAGCTGTCACTCCCTTAGTTATCAACTATTTTGTTCAACTTTATGAATGAAATAAATCTACTTACAAATAGACATATTTATATTGTCAATAGACATATTTATAAAAATTTCTTTTTATAAAGATGAAATGATTTTTTTTTGGGGAAAAAAAAAGGAGTTTCCGTAAAGAAAAATAAAAATTACTTAATAGTCACTGGAACATATGTGTAACATCTATCGAGCCTGTCAATCGATGACATCTTCTTCCCCTTTTCTTTATTTTATTTTAAATTTTAAACATAGTAAGCTGTGTAATTAGTGAATGCTTCGGAGTATTAATAATTAATAATTATTTTTCTATTTTTGTTTATACTTGGATATGTCTCGTTTTCCTCTTCTATCTGCAAGAGCCATCAATTTTGAACACAATTTCTAGGCAGACAAATTTAAAATTAGAGCTAAATGGGGCAAGTCTAGTCTCAATATTTGTCAAGCAGAACTAACGGATAATGAGATAATTTATTATTTGTAATCCAACCGACGCTAAAATCCTCCTTTAAAACTTTTTTAAACGTAACATTACGGGTTTCATATGGCAACCAGGTGAATTCGAACACACACAAATTGGGTCAAGGGGATACTTCATTTGTCTATAACCCTTAAAATGATTTTAACATCCAAACCGGTCACATAACTCACTCTTACTTTAGGAGACAAATTAGTTGCAAATCCCATTTTTTAATTCCTCCAAGAACAGTAATAGAAACCCTGAAAATATAAATCATTTCCCGTGAATTAAACTTTCAAAATTTATTTTCTAAATTTTAAAGCAAAATATCATTTATTTAATGTTAATAACTTTTTTTTCTCTCTCCTATTCCATTCAAAATGAAAATATAATTGAATGAAAATATATGCATAAAACTACTCGCATAAAATGTACAGGTCCATTTTTACCACAAGAAATACAGATCCGTCTGCTGGCTGAAGAAACGATCAAGCATACTTCATCATCCTGTTTCCCTTCCTAAACTGGCCATCCATGAGATGGTCTCACATGCTCATCTCCTTCACTTTGTATTCACAGGCTTCCCAAACACGAAATAATTGATAAGTCCAATGGATGTCCCTCTAATTGAATAGCTTTATACATATGGTTATAAAAACCTTACAATGCACCTCCTATTCATATAGTATGGCAAACTTATTCTTCAGGAAAAAAAGAACAGCTTCTAGTCTACATATAATCTATATATATCACATATAACTCAAATCTTTTACATGGATTTTTACAATTTTTAAACGGAGAGAACCCAAAATGGTTACATCATTTTGAGCAGACCATACGTGCTCCCACCAGTCAAAAACACCTGGTACCAGGTTGTTTCTACAAAAGATGCAGCCATGAATCACAGAGACAAAAGCCTTGGAGGCTATGGAGAGGGACTATCATCATCCGAAGAGCTGTATTGTCTCTTTCCAAATAATCCAGGTAGGGGTTGTGGAAGCATAGGGTTTAGGGGTTGTGGAAGCATGGGGTTTACTGGGACTGGGAATCTATGGGCAGAACTAACCATGGTCCTCTCGTTTATTAAACCAACTTCTTTGCAGACTCGGTCGAGAACCGATAAGAAGTCTCTCACCACCATGAAGATTCTGAATGGATGAGCTTCTTCCTTTGCTAAGTTACCATGGAAATACTCAGTAATCTCCTTCACTAAAGAAAGAGCAACACTTTCATGGGCTTGAATCCTCAGGATCTCCACCTCGGCCATCCTCATGAATTTGTTCATTGATTCTGTAAATTTTTTACCACTTTCATCTTGCCGTGTTGCCTCGTTTAGTCTCACCACCTCTGTTATGTAAGAAATTCCTTTAGAAAGTTTGGAGACATCGCCATTGAGAACCTCAGAATCCATTGCAGCAGCCTTCTTTACGTTTGCTAGCTCTGAGCTCAGACTGGAAACAACTTGTAGACCAAGCCTCCTGCACTTGGCATCTTCACTTGAAGAGGAGTTTGGAGTTTGGGAAGTACTTGAGAGACGAGCACCTTCAGTTCTTATAATTTCCTGTACAACGAAGTGCAGTAGGGTTGTCTTCCCATCGGCACCTTTAACATCAACAAGCTTGAGAAGTGTATCGAGCTTGAAGGCACGTGCATCACCGCGGTTTGTCCCTACATTCATGCGGTTCCCAGTTTTGAGCACAGCCTCTAGAAGCTTCAAGAACATTCTACTGTTGCGTAGCTCCTCACAGGCAACCTGCAATTGGATGTCAGAGGAAAACTAAATTTCTTCTGTTGTCTTACATGAGGGAATCATGTGGGGTAAAAGGAGACTATGATTATTGAAATCTGAGTGGCCTATTTTGGGAATACACGGATAAGCAGCAACATATGTAAAGTACAGGCAAGAAGCTAGGGAGGCGTCAAGCTAGAATCTCATGGCGCATTTTATATGTGCGTGCACACAGGCACACATGTCTCTGCTTGTGAAAGGAATTCCACTTCTTATAATTTTACAATGTCCATTATGTCGTTGTCAAGGCCTTGAATCCTTTCTAATTTTTTTTTATAAATAAGGAGTAAAGATAAAGACTAATTTTCCATCAATAAAATTACATTTTGATTCCACTAACTTTGAGGGTTTAAAAAAGGTGAAAGATGCACACAAGGTTGCAGGGCATGTTTAGATCTTGTCTCTATCAAAGAACAATCTATTATTCACTGCACTTACTGCAACCTTTTTTTTTTCTGGTGACCAAGGAAACATAACCTCATATTAAGTGTGAGATAATATTCTAACCACATTTCATGTTGAATGACAATCTAACCTGTAAGAATATATTAAGCTTTTAAGAAGGCTGACTAAGTCTACAATTTCACTTTGACACCAAAAGATGTGATGCAAAGAAGAGGGACACAGCACATTGAAAAGGAAAAGTGGGAGAGAACAATTACCTCTAGAGTTTCAAACGACTTCCTGAGATACTCCACTTCAGACTCAAAATTAGCTATGTAAAGCATGGCTTCCACCCTTTTAAACGCAAATGGTACACCAAGCACAGCCTTCAAGAATTTCTCAGCAGGACCAAGCTTGATTGGTGAGTCCTCTTTATGTTCCTTCAGTTTACGTTCTTCCTCCTTGCTTGGTGCCATCTTTAACAAGCTTTCGAGTAGTTCTGTACCCAGTGTATCAGCACTACCTGCAGAAAGGTAGATTTTTGTGGTTGCATGTTCAGATTCTATTCAGATACAATCGAACATCCTTATGCAACCATTAGAGAAAAATGCCACCATAGCCTAATTAAAAAATTTAGCATACAAAATTTGAAACATGACACACAAACCCCCTCCCCAAGCTATCACTAAAAGTTAAAACACTATAACTGAATTAAACTGTAACCAACAAGAGAAGGGGAGAGGGGAATTAATGAGCATAACCCACATGATTGTCAAGTAAATGCCTACATTACCATTATCTTCCCAAATTCCCCACCCCCTTAGGATACATTTATGTTACTTGCCACACACACAAAAATTATAATAAAAATAATGGCAAGATCCGTCTGGCAACAAGGGGTAACAACACAAAAAGAAACGTCCCTACAAGTTGATAAGCCTTGAAACCCATTTTAGAAACCAAAAAGCCAAAGAAATACTAAATTGGCATATGGCAGCACTTTGCAGAGGGCCAAAGACTAAAATGCATTATCTGCAAGTGCCAGGAATGAAATACAGGAATCAACGTCACAAATTAAGCTTAATACATTATATGGAAAATACCTTCTAATAATGCTTCACAGACTTCTTCAACAGTCACGTTAAGTGCCCTCAGTAAAATTGCAATATTTTGCGACTTTTTAGGATCAAGTACTCTGTCCTCCTGTTTTGGTGTAGGAAGAACTGAACGCGGTGTAGTATCCTTTGGTTTTGGATGTGGTGTATTCACAACAAACAATGTCTCAATCATTTCCTCGTTTAATCTGCAGCAAACCAATTCAATGCACTCAATCCAAGGAAAGACAGAAAGCTAAAACAAAAAATCAAAGAACATAGTCAATGTTGAGTATCTTACTTAAAAGAGCTTGACCTCAACTGATCCCAGACCATTTCACGATCAGAGCTAGCTCTCACTTTATCCCAATGCAACGGCTTCAACTTTGGTTTTGGAGTATCCTCATTTGTCCCCAAATTCTTTTGTTGAGAATTTGGAGGCAACTCAACCGGAGACACATCTGTTGTTGGATTTGGCAACACAAAAGGCCTTGAAGGTTGTACTAAAGCTGCCGGCCTAGAAACTGACTGATCAGTGGGAGTTGAAGGAGACGGAATTTCCCATTGCTTTCGTGTTCTTTGGTGGGGTGGTGGAGGTGGAGGAGGAGGCGGTGGTGGTGGAGGGGGAGGGGGAGAAACTCTAGGCTGACCAATGGCTGTTGAGAAAAGTGGAATCTCCCAGTGTTTCCGCTGTGGTGGTGGAGGAGGAGCAGGAGATTCCGCATTTTGATCCAAACTTTATCTACTCTTGCTGGTTGACGAAAATTGTTGAGAGGATAGGAATCTCCCAGTGTTTTCGCTGTGGTTGAAGAGGCGGAGGAGGAGCAGGAGCTGGAGAAACTCTTGTTTGATCCACAGCATTTTCAACTGTAGCAGAACGATCCGAAGTGTTGTACGATTCTCTTTCTGGCGATGAAAGCAGGGTTGGCATCGGAGATTGCCTATAACGATCTGAAACATTTGAAAGACTTGGAGAGTGATCCAAACCATGCTCAACCACTTTCTCAGGTGATGATGGCAGAGAGAAAGCTGAAGAAGACGACAGAGACTTCTCACTTTGATTCGAAGCATTGGATAATCTAGGTGACACACATAAGATTTTCTCCGCATTTCTCCCCGGTGATGCATTGGATAACCTTGATGGTGCGCTTGATACTGCCTCCGCACCTCCCTCGCACGATGCCGTGGATAATCTTGGAGACTCAAGGGAAATTTTCTCAGAATTTCTCTGCGGAGATGCCATTGAAATTTTCTCCACATTCCTTTCAGGTGAGGTAGTGGATAATCTTGGTGATGCGCAAGAAATTTTCCCAGCAGGAAATCCTGACGACGAATAAGAAAATTTCTCATCTTGTTTCCCTGGTGCATCTGATTTTTTCTCAACACATCTCTCAGGCGACAAAGAAATAGGAGATGAGGAGGAAGAAGAATGCACATTTTCAAATGCGACGCCCGATACTCTCGCTCCCCCATCTGGGTTCTTCCCTGCAGCTCTATTTGGCGATAACGAGAGTGGAGACAGTAAAGGAGACTTACCATCTCGACCAGAAGCTCTCTCTGGTGTTGAAGATAATGAAGACATTGAAGAAGATTGAACATGCTGATTGTGAACCGGAGATAAAGAAAATTGGCTTCTATCTGACGGTGAGCGTAAAGATCCCTCGCCCAAGCGCGCTTCAGTCCGGGAATGAGCAGGCGGTGGTGGCCGTGGTAGCGGTGGGGATGATGGCAGTAGAGGAGAGCTGTCCACAACTGTAGTTTCCGGCGATTTTGGCTGCGATCTTTTGGGGCTCAAGCTTGCCGGCGGTGATAGGCTAATCGAGTGTGACCGATCCGGTGAGCCCGAAGTGGAAGAAGAATACGAGCTAGAACTCGATTCACTGCTTCGACCAACAAAATTCTCACTCGCAATCGCCGCATACACTCTGCGAGAACCTGATCCCGTGCCATTCGAACTCTCGTGACCACCCAGAGATCCTTTGGGCGAGTAGAATTCCTCTTCCTCATCATCCGCCGTATTAGAACCCACATCGTCCCGCGCCGCTCCATATTGTTGCCTCAAACCTTGCCGCACAAGCGGAGGAAGTGGACGAAGCTCCGGCGAGTCCATTTTCCGAGGGTCCACAGCAGCAGCACCACCGCCACTTCCTCCACCGCCGCCTGCACTACGCCCACCCCAACCAGCATCGTTTGCGTGCGAACCAGAACGATCCTCAACGGCCCTCGAATTAACAATGGTCCCAAGGTAAAGAAACTCAGAGCTAGTTGAAGAAGTGTGCCTCACCTTTCGACCTCCATTACCAGATTCAGCATTGGGCGGAAACAGACGGAGACTACTATCGGATCTGAGAGTCTTCTCGTCGGCAGCGTACCGCTTCCTCCTCCGCCGACAGTACACAAAAGCAGAAATGCCAGCGACAACAATAGCACAGACCACAGCACCGATGGCAACTCCGAGCAGTTTTCCGGAAGAGGATTTGGATTTGGATGCGTGAGGGAGTATAAGAGAGGAGATATTGGCAGGGAAGGAAGCAAAAGAAGCAGGAGAAGGAGGAGGAGGAGGTGAAGGGTAGGTAGGAAAAAACGCAGATTGATTAGGGGTAGTCGTGGAAAAGGGATATTTAGCGTTGGGCGATGCAGGAGGGGAAGGAGGAGGGCTAGGAGGCGGAGCAGGCGGAACAGAACCCAATGGCTGAAATGGCTCGTGAAGGATCCTGCGTCCTGAAGAAAGAACGGTTTTTGAACAGAAAATCTGAGGCAGGCAGGTCAAAATGAGAAAGACGAAGAAGAAGATGGGGAAGAAGGGACGCATTGTGATGTGTATGCGTGTCTCTCTCTTTCTGGGAATGAAGAAGAAGGGGAGAGAAGGGGAGGAGAGAGGAGAGAAAGGAAGACACAGTAATGGGTTGAAGATTGGCGTGGGGACTTCTGCTATGGAAAGAGAGAGAGACGCCCACACACAGACACAGTGATGAAGGAGGAGCAAGTGAGGGAGAGAGAGTCACAGCCTCACAGGGAGAACAGAAGAAAGAGATAGAGAGAGAGTCTGTGAAAAGGTTGAATCAGAGGGAGAAAAAGATGTAAGAGAGAGAGAGAAGACATCCAGCTAAGATTCTGCTGGTGGTTGTGTAGTGAATGGCCAGTGAGTATTTACTACTATGCCATTTTATGAACAGCATCTGTGCGTATAATGCTACTTGCATGTTCCTTAGCTCCCTCCATTTCCATTTTCCCCCTTTCTTCCTCCTTCGTCAATTTCCCAGCCCTCCGTCTTTCAATTTACATCCAATAATTAAATTGCTTCAGGCAAATCCTCAAGCTCCTTGTTTTCTTAATGCTCCCTCTATCATTTATAAAGCATGCTTTTTAAGGATTGTGTTTTAATTTGTAAAACATTCTAATAAAAAATTTAAAAATAATTAATGAATTCATTCTGACTATGCCATTAACAAATAAAAAACAAAAAAATTGGTAAGAAACCCTCCATCAAAAATTTTATTGAAGAGAAGAATATAAGGGCTCGGTTGGATCAAAAATACATTGGCAAAATTTTGTCTCGAGTTAGGTAAAAATATTTATAAGTACTTATTACAAGCTGGTCCAACCGAGCCCTGGTCAATTTATAAAGTCTTTTTTATCAATAAAGTCTTTTTTATATGATTTATGAGCACTTAGTACAAGCAGAACCAGAGGAGCCCCGGTCAATTTATAAAGTCTTTTTTATCAATAAATTTTTTCATGAGGGATTTTTGTCCCTTTTTTAAAAAAAAAAAGAACAAATTTTACTTGACCCTCACTAATTTACTTCATTCCAGTGAACTATATTTAATAAAAATTAATATTGATGTGCTAAAAATATATTAGGGACTTTTAATTACTAATCACATTAGTTTGTATAAATTTGACAAAAATGTGTTGTCAAAAAAATTGACAAAAATGTTTTATAATAATAAATAAAGTGGATATTTGAATAGAAATCAAATCATAATTTTAAAAATAATTTTATAATACACAAAATAAATATATTAAAAAATTTTATCATAACTGGTCGAAAGCAACAGCAATTGAGAGTAACCAACCTAAGTTTAGCTCAAGCTTGTTTTATTTTCTTGCCTCTCGCGAGTCTCGCCCTCATAAAACGACAATTCTCTTATATATATAATTTTAAGAAACGAACAATAAATGTTTTATTAAATTTTGTTTAAAAAAAACGTAGTTTTCATCAATAAAATCGGATGAAGTAATAATTTAAAACAAGATATTATATGCACAGACTAAAATTTTAGAAAATTTCTTATCAAATTTTTAGATTTAAAAAATGCCAGTTGCATATGGTTGAAGATTCAAATACTATTAATTAATAATTTAACCTTTTTTTAATATCGAGTAACACATGGATTAGGTAATTATAATATACAGGTATGAAGTATTACCTCCGATCCTCAATATAAAACCTCGTTTAATTTTTATTTTGATCCTAATTATAAGACCACAATCTACTTTGTCTCTCATATTTATGTATTTTTTTAAAGATAGTCCTTCTAATAATAGTAGTTCTGGCTAATATACTTGATTAGCAAGGATATTTTAGGAAAGAAAACACCTATTTATTACAAATAATTAACTTAACTTATTTTTTTAATCTCCTCAAATTAGTCAACTAGCTCTTATAATTAGGACCGGAAGTAGTACTATGGATGATTTTTTTTTTTTGTATATTTATCTAGTTTAGTTAACACTAAGTCAATGTGTTTTCGTCAAGTTTAATTTACATCAAGATGGATGTCGTATTGTTCAAGTTTATTATATGAAAAGGAAAAAGCTATGTTATGAATATAAAGGTCAGAGACCACATAATGAAGTTTAACGTCAACTAAGTGTAAAAAAGCAGGCAAAAGGACAAGTTTAACGAATGAATTAGTTAGAGCCCATACAGCAATAACATAGAAACTATCAAAGACATAATTATTACTATCGTAGATAAGAAAATAATGAAACAACTGAGATGTTATTAGCATAGTGTGTGTGTGTGTGTGTGTGTAAACCATGCAAATCTAGGAGTGTTATTATTCAAAACATAGGAGGATGATGATATTGACTAAATCTATGTTGGAGAAACTTGCGAAACAATGAACCGTTACGTTACCAAATGTGGCACATATGTTTTATTGTTTTTACCCCAAAAGTGTTATTTGTTGGATAACTTGAGTTGTTGCCTCTACCCAATCTAATCTCTCTAACCATGGCTATCCCCTTCAAAGAACCAAAAATGCCAAAGAAAATCAATATTATATCTTTGGGTAACCCACCATGGGCTTGTCTACATTTGTTGATTTTAAATGCTCATATAAGTTGGAATAAAATTCTCTACATATAACTACTTTATATTTCATAAATTATAATTAAAAAATTATTTATAAACTATTAGAATTAATGATTGTACTTCTTTTCATTAGATTTATTGCTCATTGGTTACTTTCATCCCCATTTATAAGTCATGTTTCATACTCCTCCGGTCCTTATTATAAGACTCAATTTGACTTTTTATTTGGTCCTAATTATAAGACCCAATCCATTTTGTCTCTTATATTTATGCATTTTTTTCCAAGATAATCCTTCTAATAATGATAGTTTTAGCCAATATACTTAATTAGCAAGGATATTTTAGGAATGACAACACTTATTTATTATAAATAACCAACTTAACTTACTTCCTTAATCTCCTCAAATAAGTCAATTGGGTCTTATAATTAGGACCGGAGGAGTATTAACTAAATGAAGGAATTGTCAAAAAAAAAACCTTAAAAATTAAAAAAATTACATGCAGAGACTCATTCACAGAATTGTTGTCATTTGTTTATTAATTATTGTCAAAACTAATACTAATGTTGTAGCGAGTCCCTGTTTACAATTTTTTTAATTTTTAAGGCCTTTTTTGTGATTTTTCCAAACTAAATTAGTTAAAATTAATTGATATTTTAAAGGTATTCTATCTTCCTAACATTACCCTTGATCTCGTTGAAAGTATATTATGTGTCTGTTATTTTTTAAAAAAAACTAATTCCTCCTTTTTTTGGGCAAGAAATGTTATTCCGTTGTATGTGAATCCTAAAATTTTTCTACTTTAAAAATTTTTGTGTGGATTAAACAATTCTAGACCAGGAAAATTATATATTAAAGGATTAAATTGACAAATGAATCATTAAAAAAGCCTTCAAATTACCTTTCACACAGTGCAAATTATTTACCCATTAAACTATGAATATCTATCATTCACATAGCGTGAATTTATAATTAAAAAGAAAATTAATACTATATACCACTCAAGCAACTCAAATTTACAAGCAGAACAATAGGTATTTAATTTGAGAGATTCTTATCGGAAATTTAAAAAAATTGTGAATTCGATTCTTAAAGATAATTCTCTCTTTTAAAATCTAAAATTGAAATTATTTTTCACCATCAACGGCAAAGCTATTAATAATATTTTAGGTAGAATTTTATCAAACACAATTTGTACCTCAAAAATTCGAAGGATAATCACACACACACAAAAAAGGTCAAAGACAAGGGCATGCAAAAAAGCCTAATTTCGGGGTAAATTTAGCTCTCTCTCTTTTTAGCAATATTAAATACAGATTTTGGGTTATTCCCATTTCCCCCTTTTATTGGAAAGTGTGTGAAGGGGATATGAGGAAAACAGTGGAAATAGGGCGGAAATAACAAAGTTGACGGCCGCCTGAATGGTCAATAATGATGGCGTGTGATCAACGTGTCGGTGAAAACATGCTTCCAATACGTTTAAATTAATTTTTAATATATTTAGTATCTTAAAAGAATTTTTCTTAATAAAAACAAGCGACTTAATACTTAACACTCCAAGTTTTTTTTAAAAAAAAAATACTTCAAGGTAATAGATGTGTCAGAAATTATTTTAAGATATTTGATTTTTGTAAAAAAGTATTGTAAAATCTTAGATGCATAAAAAATTAATTTAAAATATTAAGAAATACTACTGAATTTTGGATAGCATATTTCATTTTATTGAGCCTGAAACCAGGTCATTTTTATTTTTTTATATTATATATAATTTAAAAGTAGACATAAATGTTTTTTATTTATTTTAATTAAATTATATGATCATTGCCGAATTGTAACTAGATCACTATCTCTTAAATCATTATTCCTAGTAATTTAGGACCCGTTTGGAACAATTTATAAGTAACTTATAAGTAGTTTTTTAATAGTAATTTACAGAATACGAGATAAATATATGAGAAAAGTTTTATCTCAACTTACATAAAACGTGTTTATAAGAAATTTCTACTACTCTCCCAAATAGACACTTCATCGCGGGTCTAATTCTCATTACTTTGATAAAATTCGCAGGTTAGGTATCAGATATGTTTTATTTTAATCTCAAAGTTACAAAAAAGAATTTCAACCGTCAAATCCGGCACCAAAAAATGTGTATATTTTTTATATGAATACCGCACTTTTTTCCTCAAAAGAAAGGTCCCTTTGTCTCCAACAAGTTCCTTGGCCGCCGTCTCAATTAGGTTAACTTTAAGAGACCCAAAATGTTTCCTTTCAATGTACCATTCCTTAGCAACAAAGGCAACGGTCTCAATCATTTTTAGGGATTTTTAATATGAAATTCAGTTGGCTTTTTATCTGATTATACGTTCATCTAGTAATATACTCTTCTGGTCCTTAATATGTTATCCAATTATCGAGTTGGTTTTGGTCCTAAATATAATACTCATTTTTTATATTTATCAGTTTTCTCTAAATTATCCCTGTAGATATTCTCTTAACTTAACCATATCAAGTAGAAGAGAGAGATGGGGTATTAAGAAAGATAATTATGGTGTTTTAGGAAAAATATGTCACATTTCTTATAATTAACTAACTTACCTAACTTCTTTAATCTCATCAAATTAGTTAAATGGATCTTATATTAAGGACCAGAGGGGTAATAAACTTGACTGCCAAAAAAAAATTAGGATGCTAAATATTAAATATTACTAAAAGGTTATTTTTTGGTGACTGGAAGTGTAAAAAACTGAATTTGTTAGAAATTAGGATGCTAAAAATTTGATTTAAGATATTAAGTTCTATTAGAAAAGCAGATAATAATAGTGGATGCTACCTAACCTTACCACAAAATGGAAACAAGTTATAACAAACTTAGTTAATTTTTTGTCTGAATGAAAAGAAAAGGATTTAAGACCTAATAAACCAAAAAAAAAAAGTTTATCAAATTTCTTCAGGAAATTGCAAAAAAAAAAACCGTAAAATTAGAAAAATTATAAATTAAGACCCATGATAATATTATTATAAGTTTTGACAATAATAATATATGTGTTAACAATAATTTTTATGAACCAGCCCGTGTGTATAATTTTTCTAATTTCATAGTTTTTTTTTTTTTGGTGATTTTCCCAATTTCTTCTTCTCTTTTTACTCCCATAACGGACCACGCGCGCTGAGCAAGAAGAGCCTGCCGTGTTTTGTCGTGGATAAAACTAAGCGTGTGAGTTGGTGAATATCTAATAATTCAAATTTTAATGTAATACTACCTTCCTGTCCTAATTATAATAGACAGTTGACTAATTTGAGGAGATTAAAGAAGTAAGTTGAGTTAGTTATTTGTCCTAAATAGGTGTTGTCTTTCCTAAAATATCCTTGCTAATCAAGTGTATTGACTAGAACTCTTAGGGTCTGTTTGGTTTGAGGGGAGGATATTTATTAGTTTTTTTCTAAATTATCCCTATAGATACTTCCTCAACATAATCAAGTAGAGAGAGAGAGATGGGGTATTAAGAAAGATGGTTATGATGTTTTAGGAAAAAACATGTCACATTTCTTATAATTAACTAATTTACCTAACTTCCTTAATCTCATCAAATTAGTTAAATGGGTCTTATATTAAGAACCGGAAGAGTAATAAACTTGACGGCCAAAAAAATAGGATGCTAAATATAAAATATTACTAAAAGGTTATTTTTTGGTTACTGGAAGTGTAAAAAAACTGAATTTGTTAGAAATTAGGATGCTAAAAATTTGATTAAAGATATTAAGTTCTATTAGAACAGCAGATAATAATAGTGGATGTTACCTAACCTCGCCATAAAATGGAAACAAGTTATAACAAACTTAGTTAATTTTTTGTCTGAATGAAAGAAAACGATTTAAGACCTAATAAACCAAAAAAAAAAAGTTTATCAAATTTTTTCAGGAAAATTGCAAAAACAGACTGTAAAATTAGAAAAATTATAAATTAAGACCCGTGATAATATTGGTATAGGTTTTGATAATAATAATATATGTTTTGACAATAATTTTATGAACCCGGTCCGTGTGGATAATTTTTTCCAATTTCATGGTTTTTTTTTTTTTGATTTTAGATTCCAATTTCTTCTCTTTTTACTCCTATAACGGACCACGCGCTGAGCAAGAAGAGCCTGCCGTGTTTCGTGGAATAAAACTAAGTGTGTGTGTTGGTGAATATCAATTATTCAAAATTTTAATGTAATACTTAATATAAAAGATACTCCTCTGTTCTACTTAAGATAGGAAGATAATTTTTTTTATCATATTTATAATTTATTTTATTAAATTTTTATCATAGATATACTATTTAAATTTTTATTATAAATATATTATTTTATCCTTCATTTATTATAATATATAAAAGAGCGCCTTATAAATAGGATCATAAGAGTAGACATCTAATTGAAGATATTAAAAAAATTAGTTGAGTTAGTTATTTATCACAAATGTGTTGATCTCTCTAACTTATCATATGCAATCATGTACATTAGTGATTATAATTATGTTTTCATGAAACCCCTCGTCAATTAATATGAATATTTTGAGAAAATATATGAGACTAAGTGAATTGAAGTTTTATATTTATGATCAAATTTAATCTTTAATTAACTCTTATTAACAATAAAAGATTGTATAATTTTAATCTAGTCGTTTCCATTTCTTAATAATTTCACAATTTCAAAATTTTAATATAAGTTTTTTGTTTATTAACAAAGATTTTTGGATTCAGTTAAGTCATTAAGTGAGGTTTTTAAAGGTCCCTGGACGTCATTTTCCGAATCCGAGAAACATATGAACATGAAAATGCCGTGAACACTCATCACAGCTCCGTACGATGGGTGAAAGGTAAAAAAAAACTATTTGTCGTGCATGGCACCGACACTGCTGCATTTATATTTTCTTTTAATTTCTTCCCCTTCATTTGCAATTTATTTATTTATTTATGGAATTAATAATTACATTTATAATTATATTTTGGCCTCGTGTTTTTCACTCCTCAAGCCACAAAAAGCGAGTGAAGACAAAATTCACATTATTTGTGTTCAGAGTTCTGACTCACCATTTGGAAAAATTGCCAAAAGGTTCATAAGTGCAGCGACTTTAGTCAACCATCCTATAAATAGGTTTGGTAATTCATAAGCTTTCCCCAATACCACCCAAAGTACAAATAAGTACTAAAATACTCCTATACCACTTACTGCTTTAAACCAAATTACGAGTAGTTTCTTTTGAAATTTCTTCATTTTGAACTAATTAAAAAAATTAGTTGACACATTATTTGATTTTACCTTATATTTTCACGGATTTTAAACTCGGTCACTCTCTTTTAATTGATCCAAAATAATTTTTAAATATTTTTTATACATTTTGTAAAAAGTCGTGTAAAACTTATTTAAAGCATTTTAAATTATTCTTTTATTAAAAAAAAGGGAGACAATACCTAATAACTAGACGACATAAGTTATAAAAAAAATTTATTTTTGTTTAATAAAGAAAAAAGACGCAAAAAGAAGCTTCAAATTGATATTTGATAAATACCAGAAATAAGAAGCCAACATTTGCTAGTGAGAAGAAGGGACTAAAAAGTAGGAAATATTTAATTCTTCATACAATAACAACAACTTGGCTTTTTTCTTATTGGAGCAATCGTTTTGGAATTTCAAATTTCAAATGTTATTTTATTATAATTTTCCGTAAAATAAATAATACTGACATGAAAATCCAATTAAAAGTATCTTTAAAATTATTTCAACAAAGCATTAATATTGTTTTTTAAGATATTTTTGCCATAATTTAACTAAAAGCGACTTGTACATCTTTTTGTAATGGGATATGATAAGATGGAGAGTGTGGCTTAAGCATCAGAGAGGAAGAAAATAAGCCTGCAAAGGTCAGGTCCGACTGGTCGCAAACGGGAACGCAAGGCGCCTTCCCTACCACGTCATGGGCTCGATACCTGCGGAGGCACCCTGGGATTAGTCTGGCCGATAAGTTGGGATACCCTGAGTTAGCGATACCATCCTACTCAAAAAAAGAGAGGAAGAAAATATTATTTATTGAAAAGTTAATAATATGCAAACATATACCTTATTATCCCTAACACCTTTTTTGATTTGACTATGTGAAAACAAAATAGTGTAATCCCATGGCATTATTCTATTGTCTTATGTTGAATGTCCTACTTTACTTAACTTTCCATGAACTTATAAAGAACGTTATTTTCTTTTCTTTTTTTTTTTTTTTCCAACAAACGCATGACATATTTTCAAATAATTTGCATTCTGCTATTCCCATGTCACATCAGCCATTGCTTTCTTATGCTACCTAATTGAATTAATCAACCACATAAATCAATTGAAACAAAAAGAATTTGTATATATATAAAGAAAACAAAATCAATAAAAAAGAATAAAAGAAGACCGAATGAGAAAGAGTGCAGAAGAAGAAAAATGATAGTACGTATGATTATAAAAGCAAATGTGCGTAGTATTATTGAAATCATTACATGCATATTGGTCTGGACCATGATGACATGTATATTAATAATAATAATTAATATTATTATTATTTTTAATAATTGTGACTTAAGATTCTTTTTAGTGAGCGAGACAAGCACTTTGTTGGGAGATCGTACATCGCTGTGGCTCGATTGATGGTGATCGATGTGATGACTCAAGGGTTAAATGACAAATTTGTCCTCAGAACCTTTTTTTTTTAAGGGGATATATAAAATTGGTATTTAAAACTTTTGATTGGCTTAATATCTTCCTAAAAGGTTCAAAATATTCTGATCCCACATACATATATTTATCTAAATTCATGTAATAATCAATTTTTATACTAAATATTTTTAATAGGTTTTCTTAATTATAAATTCAGATAATTATCTCTCATTTTTAATGCTTTTATATTAAACAGGATCTAGAATTTAGCATAATTAAGTAAAAACTAGGGATCATTCAAATTATTTTTTAATATTAATAACACGGCTACTAGATCCTTCATCTTATCTGGATATTGATAACCCAAAAATTTTATGTTAACTGAAGATTTAATATAATAATTGATTCTTTTTCTAATTGTTGGCTTCTTCTCTTTACAAGGGTATACCCAAAAGCATCCAGCGGGACCAACTTGTTGTTGGTTAACCATTAACTTTCTTTTCTCATTGCTATAGGTCAATATTGCACTGTTTTAAATTTTTCAGGACTAATTAAAAGTTGGGAAAAAAATCTAATTGTATCTTATAAAAATTTTCATGACAAATTTGCCTTTTAACGGGTGAATAAAATATATATTAAACACAAAACAAGTGGTACAAATTTTGCTTTTGAGGTGGGGTCAATATTTGTCTTCACCATAGCTTTTTCCTTATAATAATTATATTATTATTATTATTTAATTTTCAATTGGGGAGGTGGAAAACTAGTTGTCAATGGTCATTTTTTAATTCACTAGCAAATCCATCTCCCACATCTCCAATAAAAATCGAAAATGGGCACACTAAGGATGTAAATCCTTTTTAAATTAAATATTAGCGGTTTATTCCAACGAACTTTTGGAATTTGTGTTCCACTGCTGAAGACTATAAGAATAATACAATTTTAGTAATCCTTCCGTCTCAAATATAAGATTTTTTTTTAACGTAATTTATAATATAAAAAGAGTCTTATATTTATGACAGGAGGAGTAATTTATATAGTATAATTAAAAATTTATGTATATAATTAAATAAGTGGTTGGGTTTCAAATACTGACCTTTATAGGTTAAGCAAAATTTAGTGAGAATAGATTTTCGGCTTTTTTAACCAAACTGAGAAGATTACGTTTAACGCTCTCTACATATCTTTAAGGATATTAGACCATTATTCACTGTTCATCCGCAGAAATATAATATTGATTAAAATTATTTATTTCATCTAAAACTTAAAAAAAGTATGGTAATGACGGAGAAAGTATGATATTACAACCACATGTTTGATTCAATTAGGAGATACAGTATCTTAGATGTGATAACTGCTAAATAATAATAACATAACAGGCCACTATCTTTTGAATAATAATGCATCTTGCATCTAGATCTATTGAATTATCATTAATCATTAGAGTAATTAGCAAAGTTGGCATTGCTTTTTATCTTAATTTTAAAAAATGGGTTAAATGGCAAATTTACTTTAGAAGTTTTGAGTCATTTTCAATTGACACAATGTTTTTTTCCTGTAATATCACTCTATATAATAACGTTGGACCACTATTAATTGCCAGCTGAACAACGTTGACTTGAGTTAAGACAATTTTGTTCCAAATTTTTTTTGGTCAATATATTGTACCAAAGAGTTTTCAAACCCACACGGGCAAGTCTTTGAAATCGGCTAAATTATTAATTTCCAAAAAGAAAAAAGTATTCATGGCACACCAACGTTGGTTTTTAAACGTTGAAGAAGTGAATCCGAGGAGAGCAGCAATTAACAAATGAGAAATATGTTCTGACCTTGCAAGCACGGCAAGGTCATATTCATATGCCCACCCACACAGTAACTATTATGTCCTATCTAAGAGCTACTTAAAATAAAATAAGCTTCTAATTTTGTTTGTATTCAGACCCTATGCGTTGAGACTTTAAATAAAAAGTGTATTTACCGCTCTGATATTATTTTATAGACATACCCAGCATCTTTATTTTCTTTCTTTGTGCATTTAATTAGCACCCTAATATTATTTACAGTGTATTCAATACCTAAAAATTAGAATGACATCAGGGTGCTAGAAATGTTTGAAAAATAAAATTAGAATGATGGATGCATGTTTACCCAATATTAAATAAGGATAATATTAAAAAATATAATAAATATCTCAAGACGTTTTTATAAAGATGACACAATTAAGGTAATACTACATGAATTTTTTTTATTAATTAATTTTACACATAAATTAATATATAAAAATAAAAGATATTGATTAACACTGTGATCGATTTTGATAAATTTTCTTGATTTTTAATTCATGGAAAGCATTTCGAAATTAATTAATCAGTAGAATCGACTAATCCAGGGAATATAATCAACATGACAAGGAAATGCTAATAGCAAACAAAAAATTATTCTTGTGAGATAATGGGGACAAATAATGCATCCCAGTGCAGCACCGACTCTTCCCCACTAGTGTTACTGAAAAGGATATGCAGACCTACGTCAGAAACTCAGAATTGTTATCAATATAATATTTGTGTGATTGTTATATTTCATGTCACTTTAAAATCCTGCTCAAAAGAAAAAAAAAATACCACTTTACATTTCTCATAAGAAAGTAGCAATTCTCATATTTTTTTATAATTTATTTTTAAATTATACTTATGAAATAAATATCTATTTCATTATTTCATATTTAATATGATGAGAGTTTCATACTGTAAAGTTCAGTCTACAAGGAAAAAGACATGTACTCCTCTTCTCCTATTTATATGAAAGAGATAATACCTTTTTTTGTCCTATTTAAAAATTACTGAGAGAAATTTTTTGTATAGATATACAGTTTTATCTTTTATTTATTATTGTACTGACTTTGTTTACATAAGGTATAATGTATATTAAATAAAGATAAAGTTAAAAAATTGTTGAATTTTAAATTAGAGTTAATGAAGTTTAAGATTTTTTTAATCTGTGTGAAATATGTTAAAAATGACTTACACATAGGATCAGAAAAGTATTATATATTCTCTTTGGGTGCTATTTGTAAGCTTCAAATTTAGAAATGAGTGTGGTTTATTTTATAAATTTCAATTTGGGGTTTTTCTAAACATTTAATGCATTTTTTTTTCAATTTTACCTTTAGATATTTATTTTTTTATTTTTTTCATACTCACTTATCACATTTCATTCTCGTTCATCTTCTTTCTCGCTTATTATAAAGATATATTTAGAACAAAACTACATTTTTAACTTATTTTATACTTTTAACTAATTTTAACTAATTATTTATTATTTTTAAACTTTATAATAAGAACTAAATAAAAAATATATTTTCTTCTCTCCCTAATTTTCAACTCCTTTTAAGAAGTATTTTTTATTGTAATATTTTATTTTTTTAAAAAAATTATCTTAAGAGAACGCCGTATTATGAAGGTACTCCTCATAATTATTATTTATTGTCTGTTCACTCAATGACGTTGGCTTGCCTCGAGGACATTGAAATTTATAATGGCATAATAATGGACCTGCTATCTAATCGTATTATACTAATGTACTAGTAGTAATAATACTAATAAAAATAATGAAAAAGAATTGTGTGGACACGTGAATCGACGACCAAGAGGCCTTTTTGACCTGAGACGACCAAGAGTTTGGAACTTGCAATTTGTTGGCTTTAACATTTGCAAAGCAAAACCCCCATTCAGTGTGTTGAAATTAAAAAGGTGTTTGAAAGCACCTAAAAATTCTTTTGAGAAATATTTTTTTATAAAATAAAATAAATTTCTTCACATATTTACTTTATATACTGTAAAAATATTTTTAAAATTATAGTTTAGTTTCTATTCAAACAAATCCACAAATCTCACATGAGTGTCTTAACTCAAAAGTTGAGATTTCTGGGTGAAATAACCTCAATGCTCCTAAGTTTTAAAATAACAGGTGTCGGCGAACAGTTTTCGATAGAGGTTAATGTAGGTGAGATTTGATTTCAAAAATGAAACATTATTAGCAAAAAGGATCTACGTAGAAAATAACTTATTGTTATTGTGATTGTTTTGGTGATTATATTATTTCTTTAGGATCTCATAGTAATTTTCTAATTTTTTTTCTTCATAATGTTGGAACTCCCAATTTTATTTATGAGGAATTGAGTTCTTGACACTCAATTTAATTACTCTTAATAAGAAAAAAAAAGATACTAGCATTTTATCTATGGCATCAAAAGTTCAAAATGCTTTAGTTAATTTCTATTTGCATTTTTTATTAAGTCTACCGTCTTACTTTTTCTAGAATCCTCATGTAAAATCGAACCTAATGGGAATGTTTTCAATGAATTCGGAGACAGTGACTAGATTTTTATTTTATTGGTCTCAAATTGACTAAAATTATATGTGCTTTTATTAACGATGTATTAAGGTTTTCCGCAAGCCGAATAACTATATATATCTCAAGTCAATGCCCAACCCTCTAACCATATATGTAAGTGGTTATCTAAGAATAGAGCTGATTTGAATAGGTAATGAATTGTGAAAAGTAAATAAATATAATTGATAAAAAAATATTAACATAACTTAATTGAGAAATGGCCACAAATTAAACCAACACAATTTTTGTTGGAAGTCTTGCAAGAACAAAATTGCCATATCTATAAAAATAAATGATAATAATCACTTACTTCTTTGAGCAAAAATTAATTAAAAAATACGGTTAAATCAGAACACCACCACCGTAAATAATAACATTATTATTGATGATTTTTCTGTCAAGATATTAATGATACATTTTAGTTTATATACACTGAAAATTGAATTCATCGATTTCCATCATATATCAGTTTCCTAAATGATATGGTATGCCCATATCTGTATCTGTGGAGACATATTGTTGACTGCTGACGTTCCCGTTTTAATTTGTTGACCGTTTGGTTACATTCGTTGGCTTATTATGATCATTAAACATTAAGACTTTTAGAAAAAGTAATTATTCCCCTTTTCAGAAAAAGATCCTTGATGTGTCTTTGAAAGTTTTTGTGGAAAATGACTGAAGATCAGGCGTATGATGATGTTTCAATTTGAGAAATTATAAAGTAAATGATACTAAAAGAGGCTGGATACACCGGAGGAGATTGAGTCACTCACAAGTCACAAATCATAATATGATAATTTCTCTTAATAAAAATATTTATATTTAATGTCTGATAATATCTTAAATCAAAAAATAAAATTAAAGAAAAAATAAATGGTATGATTTTATGAGAAGCTTTAATCTCTCTTCAAGTTTTACTTTTTTTTTTAATATTCAAATAGGGTAGATTTCATTATTAATTCTATGGAGTTTAGAATAAGTTATATTATTTATGATTTATTAATATGAATACATCTTCGTATTAAAGTTTATTAAGAAATATCATTTTCTCAAGAGACTACATCATCTTTTGGCAAAACGTAAAAAAAAAAAAAAAAGAGAGAGAGAGAGAGACTACATCATCAATAATTAATATTCCATATGTTTTAAGTGAAAATGAAAATCGTGTTGGCTAGGAGGAATTTTTTTTTTTGGGTCACAAAAGAACTAATGAGGCAAAAATTTAACATTAGGAGTAAAAGCTTGGTACAGAAATTAATCTTTCTTAGATATATAGAGAGAAAGGTAAATCAATAATTAATAACTATACTTGTTCATCTCCTTATGGATTGTGAATTAAATTCTAATTACTTAAGCTTGTTTAAGGAATGCAAGCCTATGCCTCTTATATATACTTGTGTGGGTTATGTCATATGCATTATTTAAAAGAAATTAAGTCTCTTTTACTTAATTTAATCATCATTAAACATATTAATTCACTATATATCATATCATTAATATCACGTGATTAACTATGTTATGAAAAAGAAATGAAAGATCAGACTTAATAAAATTTCAAATGATATGCTAAATCAAAAACATTAAAAATAAACACATATCCTCTGATACTTGTTCGCAAAGATATCTAATCACCTCATCGAAAATCAAGAGAAATCAAGAGGTAGTTAAGTTATTAACGGTATCGAAACTAGATTTATTTATATTTAGTACAATGAATTACACTCTCCAGACTATAATATACTCCTCCGGTCCTTAATATATGACCCAATTGTTGAGTTGATTTTGGTTCTAAATATAAGACCCATTTATCATATTTATCAATTTTCTCTAAATTACCCCTATGGATACTCTATCAACCATAATCAAGTAGAAGATAGAGAGGAGTATTAAGAAAGATGACATTATTTTAGGAAAAACATGTCACAATTTTTATAATTAATTAACTTACCTAACTTCCTTATGTTAAATGGGTCCTATATTAAGGACCGGAGGAGTAATATAAGTAATTTATATTTTGACTCATTTGTGTTATTTGTTTTCTCTTAACGTATGTTACTACCTTTCATTTTGCTTTGTTCGGATTGGGTCCTGTGAAAATTTTGATCCAGTTTGGTTTCTAATGTATTGAGATCTAATTTTAAAAAAATAGTGATAGGTCAAGACAATAGTCTTCTCATATATTTATCTTGAAATCTGTAAAATCATCTTAATTTAAGGAGGAGTTTGGCATTCCATATAAACATTTTAAAAAATATTTTTATACAAATTAAGATAAAACTTTTCTTTCATATTTATCTTGAAATCTGTAAAATTACTTTTAAAAATAAATCCAAGAACCTCTAATTTGTATGTATAGTTTTACCTTAATAGGATAAATTGACCTGTTATAATAAAGAAATCATAAAATGATGTCATAGTCAATTAAATTTAATTTTGAGACACGACGTAATTACTGGGATGTGCCGAAATTCTGCATCGAAACATCACCATCGTTTCCCATATGGACATGTTTGGCCGGTCACCCCGCACTTTCTCTAAAGTCATGGAGGTCCACTTGGCTTACCCCATGTGCACTCCCAATGTGATATATTAATAATTCATGCAAATAAAATATTTTTAATGTATTAAAAAAATATATCTGATAAAATTACTTACTGGCTTATAATAATACATAAAAAAAATGAACATCACTATCAACTGAATGGGAGGACCACATATAATTAATTAAAGAATTTTCCAGTTCCTGCATTTAATCTTCACTGAATCACTGTCCAAATAATTAATATGTGTGAACATGTGATTTTTTATTTACTTTTTTTGGGGATCTCATTTGGACTAGAATAAGTTTTCTTATTAATGTGCAGATCTGAGGAACAAGAATAACTATAGGACGAAAAGTATATAGCTTGGAATTAGAAGGGTAAGATATAATTATTGCGTGATTGAAATTTTCAAAGCTTTTGAGGATAACTTCGAATTGCAGGGAAAGATGGACAGGAAGAGAAACAAAAGTAAACGACAAAGAGAAAGTCAGAATCCAACCAGAAGCAGAAGAAACGGTGTGTCGTATGCTCTTTGAATTGCACTTGATGGAATCGAGAAAGATATATGATGAATTATTCATGGATGAGATGATGCTTCGTGCTTGTGATAATTGACCACTCACAATTGAAATATGATAATGATAAATAATTTCTTCCAAATAGACTATATATAGAAAATGAGGTAAAATAGTGAATTCTTCTTAAACCAAGAGAGTAACATCCAAAAGAAAAGTAGCAAAAAAATGTATGATTAGTCAAAAATTTTTAACAAAATATAATGATATTTCTCTCAGTTAAATATCCTAATTTAACAAAATATATGATATTTCTTATTTATTGAATGATAAAAATATACTCCCTCCGTTCCTTATTATAAGAGACATTTAATGCTTATGGCATGTTCCTATATATAAGAGACACTTAAAGTTGTCTCTATTTTTTGTGTTGATTTCCTATTTTACCCATATTTATTGTCTCCAACTCACACTCTCTCTCCCTCCCACTTCTCTTTCATTTAATAATTTAATTATTCTCTCTCATACTCTTTCTCCTTATTAATGAGGGTATTTTTGTAAAAAAAAATCATACTTTTTACACATTGATTGTTCTTAACTAATTTTAACTATTTTTTTGATCAATGTAATTCGGTTATTCGTCTCTTATAATAAGAAACGGAGGGAGTATAATAAAAGGTAAAGGTCTAATTTTATCTTAAAAATTCACACATAAGAGCTATGTGTATTCAAAATTTCTTTAATTTGTTGGATCAGATCCGCCAAGAACTTTCAAATACTCACAATTCTTACGTGAAATCTTCTGAAACAAATTTACATCTAAACCTTATAATAAAAATAATTAAAAGTATATGTGAGATGAGAAAGAAGAAGACAATTAACAATGGTAAAGAGCAAGATTAATGTTGTAGCAGGGACATGGGATATTAAAAGTGAAAGCATATTTGACAGATAAGAAAGGGGACAAGTAATGTCTTGACTCTTCAACATTGCATTATGGTTTTTTATATAATATATATATATATATATATATATAATGAACATATTGACCGTTGGATACAACATTAAGCATGCTAATCATATAAACGCTGGCTTTCTTTATAACTTGTCACATGCAGGCAGAAACAGAAGACCAAATCATCAACCATATATATATATATATATATATATATTGGATTAATAATTGCATGAAGAAGAAGCAAATAAAAGACAAGAGTTCACCATTGGATTCTATATATATAGAGGTAGCACGTAGGTTGTTATTTTCTTGCTTGCTCTGCAAGTGTGTTAGTGTCCACACACACATATATTCCCAAATCTTACGACAAATTTTGCGTAATATATAAGTGACTCCATTACGAGGATCAAACTGTACTTTTTTCTACTTTGTTTCTTTTCATATTTCAACTTGCATTCTCTTTTCTTTGTAGATATTGTTGCTACAGCTATTACTATTACTATTACTATTACTATTACTATTATATATTACTGTTGTTGTTGTTTTATAACTTAATTTGTCTGCTTCTTTTGTTTGTATACTGTGATGATAATAATAACAGACTTCTACTTATTAATTATTACTTGATTTTTTTTGTAAGAATATATGTATGTATTTTTAAATTAATTAGAAATATATAATAAATTAAGGGTTGATCATACTTTTGGTTATTATATTAAAAAAAATGAGTTTTTGGTTTTAGTTCTCATAATTTGCTTTTGTTTTTTTTTCTCCCTATATTCTATGCCGTCCAAGATGTTAGCTCTGACAGTTTTATAGGGATTTGGATTTGAGTTGGATGGTGTTAATTAACTTCGTTAATATTAAGTATATAGACAAAAACCAAACTCATTATTAAAAGCATATGAATCCAAATCAAAACTTACTAAAATATAAAGATCATAACCAAGCTCGTTAAAAATATAAAATAAAAAAGCAACTTCAATATATGACAGAGGAAACAAAGAAATCGATTTTGATTTGACACAATCGATCTTCAGTGGAGAACTCAATTTTCAACGATAAAATCTGATCTCATCAATTTAACTAGGTGCAATTATTTTCAACAGACGCAACTCTTCTTTAGCTATAAATAAACATTGCATTGTATTAAATTAAATTAAATTATTTTTCGTTATTAAACTTACAACACCATTCTCTGGTCAAAAAATTTAAAACACCATTCCTTTTGCCTTTATAGCACAAATACAAGAGGAGTTGTGTATTATGTAGGCCCTACAATCTTCAAACACGAAAAAGCAACAACAAGAAGAGTGCGTGTGTAGTGTCTACATATATGTATATATGTTGGTGTAGAGAAAGTGATGATATAAGATCCAGATCCACATGCAAAAGCACTAGAAATCACAAAGTTAAAAAGGAAGGAGACATGTTTGGGTGGTAGCTAAATAGTGAAGGGCCCATGGAAAGAGTAGAGCTTTAATTTTATTCCAACGTAAATGCTAGTTTGGGAGTATTCGTTGTGAGGAAAGGAAGGTACACTTTAATTGTTTTTCAAACCTAACTCTTGGTTTGGAGTTTTCTATCAATCCAGTATATGAGAATATTGTAATATTATTTTTAAACTGGACTAAGAAATTCACTTTTTCTCCCCGAATGGATTGTTTGCATATTTTCTTCAAAATGCGTAGGGTATATATACGTTTGAAACAATAATCTAGATAATTTATTTTTATTCTATAAATCGAATCATCCAAATCCAAATTCAATATGATGAACAATTCGAAATCAAAAGTGTATCATATATATAGATGCCAAAAAACATACATGGAATCAAATCAAAGGCCGTTATTTTTTTTCTTAATAATCTTTGTGTCCTTAATATAAAACTCATTTGGTAGTGCTATTCGTATTACAAAATGGATTTTATATTAATGATCGAAGGAAGTAGTTTTATGTTCCTCACATCACACCTTAGAGACATTCGTTCAAAGGAGACATAATAATCTTTCTTTTTGGTTGAGCCTAATGTATTCATCACCAGTAGTAGTGACTAGTTTCTTCATACTATAGATTTTTTGAAAGGGTTTTAGTGGATACTCAAGGAACCTATCTAAGTGCCAATACTAAGTCTATTGGTTAAGGATTTTCCAGACAAGAGTATTTAATCATTTCTTAACTTTTCTCCTCTCTCCCTTTCCTTGTCTCTTCTAAATTCTCTCTCACATACACATCCTCGGAAGTTGGGAGGAGAAGAAAAGGGATTTAACTTGGATAAGAAAGAAAAGGATTTTCCTCTTTTGCCCAGAAGATTTAGTTAAAAAGATTCAACTAAGCCTTTTGTATTCCCATTTATGATTAATAAGGATCTCCAAAATTCTTTTCCAGGGTTAAGTTCTTGGAATGGAATGAACCGAAGTGTCTTACCTAAAATCTCAATTTTTGGGGCAAACGAAACACCGAATATAGGAAAATCACTTGAGGTGGATGATATTCAAGTGGTGTGATGTCCTACTTAATTAAAATCTCATTTAATATGTTTCAAATAAAATATAAATGTTTTTGCATTACTACAATTGGATAACAATTGTCCAAATTATCATTAATGATAAAATATTTAATAAATTTTTCTTTTTACTTGCAGGGACAATTCTGGCTTTGCATACTTTATGCCATTATTTACAATAATATTTCTTCCTCAATCCAATGGAAGCTTTCATGGAAATTAAGTGGCATTGGAATGGACCAATTCCATACGTACCCATCTTGAGGATGTGCAAAGGGAGATATTATTAACGCGATTATAATTGGTGAATGCTCATTGTTTGACTGGTAAATTTGTGTTATATAAATGATAAATTTAAAGAGCTCCTTAATAAATAGTAATTTGTAAATTTAATTTCTCAAACTACTTTAAACCAATGTTACGTTAGGAGCAAATTCAGGTGTATCTTACAGCAATATTTATGTATTTATTATCTTTAACTAATTTTAATTAATTTTTTGAATTAAGTAAGGCAGTTATTTGATGCTTAGATTTTGAATCAAATGGAGCATATCAAAGACATTGTGAAATTTTATATACAGATTAAAATAAAATAACAGCACATTTAAAAAGCAAAACCTGTTAATCTTTTTGCAAGTCATAACAAGTTAACAACCCCACACAGTATTGTGTGAGATAATCCACTGAGATTCCCATCATAATTATTATGAGTTTTTTTTGGGGATTAAAATGATTGTGATGATGTTACTTGCCAAGGAATTTACCCTTTGAAATTATTGGATTGGTTTATGGGGTGAAAACAAAAAACAAAACACTAGCTAGCTAGCCTGACCCACTTATAATAATGACTTCGATGCTTAATTTCCTCTATTACACTATATATCCGTGATTTTAGTTGCTTTAATCATGACTTCTTTTCATCACGCTTTATGCATAGGACATTGATGCCTTAATGTAACAAAAGTTCACAAGGCAATTGCCCTAAAATCAGTGAAGTGATAAGGCAAAGTACAACTTGGGATCCAAGAGGTCTGTCTTTTTTTTTTTTTTTTTTAAATAAAAAGCCAACATCTAAGATATTCAACCGGAAAAAAAAAACTAGCAGTTATTATTAGATTCATCATCAAATCAGAGAGATCCATTAATTATTAGATTCTAAATTTAGTTGTATGATCTTTGAATAATGATTTATCTTTTTTCACTACAATTATTTAATATCTGGCATTATTATGTTAAATTTAAATATTATAGGTCTAAATTAGGTGTAATTATTCAAAGTAGATTAACCTTAGAAGCCAAGGAACTGAATTCCAACACGGCTGGATGGCCTAATAAATGGGTTAGGAAGGTTTCAAACAACTTTTACAACTATGTATCTTTAATTAAGTTCATTTGTATTTGCTTATTGTTTATTAAATAAATGTTTGTCAATGACAAATTGTCTTAATAAAAGCGTCACCTATTATGTTTGGATGGGTTTCAGGCTCAAACTTGACTTTAACATATTTGCATACGTGAGTGTATTTAATTGTATGGAATAAAAAAATTAAATAAATGTCATATATATGTGTAATAAGTTATCAAATAATAATAACTCGTAAACTAGTATTCTTACCAATTTGATTCATTAGTACTACCTCCGAACCTATTTATCAAATCCATTGCTTCTTATAGATAAATAGGTCCGGAAATAATAACTTAATGACTGATCCAAATTTTAAAAATGCCGCTTAAAATTAATTAAAAAGACTGCGAGTCAAACCAATTGTGGAGTGCCTAAGGGCAACAATTAGATTTTTGTAAACTTGATCGTTTTGAAGGACTTATAACTGTCTTTAACTACCTGAAAAAGAAGTCTAAAAATCAGAGAAATATATAATTATAAATGTAATCTTTCACTTTCAATTGAATCTTTTTGTAAATTTCAGGTGAACATTATCACATCGACATTCCCAATAAATTTTTCTATTTATAGCAATAACCCTTTTAATGCTCATATAATTAGTTGGCTTTGGTGCTGGCAAGGTCGCCATTGTAATTAATATCAACATTAATATTCATGTCCCACGGTTTCAAACTAATTACTCCTCCGGTCCTTAATATAAGACCCATTTAACTAATTTAATTAGATTAAAAAAGTTAGGTAAGTTAGTTCATTATAAGAAATGTGACACGTTTTCCCTAAAATACCATAATCATCTTTTTTAATACCTCATCTTCCTCTTCTACTTGATTATGGTTGAAGGAGTATCCATAGGGGTAATTTAGAGAAAATTGATAAATATGAGAAATGGGTCTTATATTTAGGACCAAAACCAACTCACCAATTGGGTCTTATATTAAGGACCGGAGGAGTATAATAGAACTTTTAATGCTGATTGTGACTTGCAAATAATTCGTTCTAATAAATAAATTTTTTCCCCAATTACAAGAGATTATATATCTGTCAAGTTTACTACTCCCTCCGTTCCTTATTATAAGAGACATTTGATGCTTATGGCATGTTCCCATATATAAGAGACACTTAAAAGTTGTCTCTATTTTTTTGTATTGATTTTCTATTTTACCCCTATTTATTTTGTCTCCAACTCATACTCTCCCTCCCTTCCACTTCTCTTTCTTTTAATAATTTAATTGTTTTCTCTCATACTCTCTCTCCTTATTAATGGGGGCATTGTTGGAAAAAACATTATACTTTTTACACATTAATTGTCCTCAACTAATTTTAACTATTTTTTTGATCAACGTAATTTGGTTATTTGTCTCTTATAATAAGGAACGGAGGGAGTATTATTGAACTCATAACATTCCCAATGAATTCATCCTTATGAACTTGCTTCCCCTTTTATTATTTGTTCTATGTGAAACTCATGCCAAGTCCAAAAATATAAAATGTATTCACAATAAATGAATAGTGGATCTCTTATAAATTTAATAGGAAAAATTAATATGAGGTTCCAAAGAAGAAATATAATCACTAACAAATCTTATAACAAGTGAATAGCATGTAATGAGAAGTTCCAATATATAGAAAATGACGACGGGTCCATATTGCTCAGTTGTTAATGAGACTTTTTTATTATCACATTTTTTTTCTTGAGATTTTAGTTTTTCTTTTTTTCTTCCAATTTATTACGACATGCGGATTCCTTTCCATTCGCTCCAGGAAAAAAAAAAAGAAGGTGAAACCTGTTTTGGAGATAATTTATTGGACACAAGATGGATAATTTATTTGGAATAATTAAAAGGCAAGTGATGAGATTTGAAGATGCATAATTTAATTATTATTGATAAAATAATGTTGCATGGGACATACTGGCTCTCACATTTCTTCATCAGAAATAATTGCTCTCCAAAGGCTTGATGCAGATGTTTTCATTAAAGGAACAAAATTTTTTTCACTTTTCTATTAAAAAACATAAAAGAAAAAAGGTTTTATTGGATATCTCCAAAGGCAAGATAAAAGAAGACACAGATGTTGGGGGAAAAGGGTAAAACGACAGAGAAAGCTAGAGTCCACTAGAAAGGAAATGGACAAAAATAATTGATTTTCCTTGTACAAAAAAAAATGATTTTCCATCATTTTGAGTTTTTCAGTTCAGAATAATGTGACTTATTTGGCTCCGTTGTATCCACAAAATAATAATGGAATTTGCCAAAATTGACTCCAATTTGTTCAAATAATGCAAGATTGAAAAACGATGATTATTTGCAATTTAATATTTTCATATTTATTTTTTTATGAAATATAGCATGCCAAATAAATACTTGGTTATCATTATACTCTCCCGATCCTTAATGTAACAGTAATTTGACTAATTTAATAGATTAAGTAAAAAGGTCAAATTAATATCTTAATTCTAATAAATGCAACGTGATCTTGAAACTATGTTATATATCAATTCATAAGTTAGATAATTTTATTTAAAAATAATAATAAATATGAGAAATAAAATAAAATAATATATTATATTTAAGATGAAAACCAACTATTTAATTAGCACATATATTTAGTAGCAGAGGAATATTACATTCCTTGTGATCCTTTGAAGCAAACGGGCACAGCCCCAAAAAGAAGTATTGCAACGGTAATAAATGAGGAAAGCCAACATGTTTCAGTAAAGGGAAAGTGAAAGGTTGTAAAAGGAAAGGGTGGGCCTCTAAAATCTTCCCCAAAAAAAAGAAAAAGCAACCAAGGAAGAGAATATCCTTTGTATGCCCCAGATTCTGAAGGAGGAGAAGCCACATGCAAATACACTAACAGCCTGCTTGAAATAGAGGTAAAAACACTTATAAACACATTTTACGTAAATTAAGATAAAACTCATATCTCATACTTATTTTATATTCTGTAAATCACAATTAAAAAAATTACTTTTAAGTTATGTCGAATGAATATAAAAGAAAGCTGAACGTAACATATCATATTATTATAATATCAAAGATTAAACGATTTAATGTCCACGTTCGCTATCCACATGTACACTTTTCCCCGCACACACTCTTATCTTAGCTATCCAAAAATCAAATTGAAACTTGACCCATAGATGAGATAAATACAATTAATCTCTGGTATTCTTTTGGGTCAATCATCGGTTTTCCATGTGGGAATGCCGTTGGATCAGCTTTTGATTAAACTCAAACCGTTGGCAGCTTTTAATTCCTTTTTGAAAAACCTAATGGGATTTGGAAAATCATTATAAAAAAAAAACTAATTTTCACGTGACACCAATTAGTTTAGGGAAGAATAAATTATAGGAATCTTTCTTGGGCTTTTTTGAACTCATTCACGTTTTTAAAGCACACACTGTTCTGTTTCCAAGTTATTAAGAGATAACCCACATTCCATGATGTTGGTCAGCTTCACCCTACGACCCAAAAGAAGCAACTTACATTGAGGAGGCCCAGGGAAAGTTAGGACCCAAAACCCCGTACAATTTTACAAAGTATACATAACTTTGCTTTTACTATTTCATTGATAATACAATTTTTTTGGTTCATAACTAAACACCCATTATACCTTCACAGAGAATGCGAACACATACTAGTCTGAATATGCACAAAAAATTATTTCATTACATTTACATATGTACAGATGATACTATCTGCAAAAGTTGCAGGGATTAAACTCGCTACTTCCAAATCATGAAAGCAATCTTGTGCTGGTAGAAAGGCACCATGGTTACAAAAAATTACAGCGTGAGTACCTCTAACCATCAATACTATGCTGAAACTTATCAAATCATACCCAATCTTAATGACATCATCCACACAAAAAAAAAAAGGATATTGTTTTTAAGCCTCTGAACTGAACTAACCCTAAATGGCCATCTAAAGCTGAAAATATTCCTTGCTTCAAAATAACATTTTAATCCAATAGATATACAAAGAACTTGGAGAAGAGTTAGTTTGCATGATGCAAAGCCATACAGTCATCAATTTCAGACTTGTTACTGTTAGATACAGGGCATGGGAGGAGCAATCAATATACACGCTTCGCGGTGTTAGTCCTAGTTCAATCATCCTAAGCAACTAGCCCTAAATAAATAAATTTAAAAAAAAAACTATTTACGGAAGAGTAAACTAGAAAATTAAAAAACCACGATGGGGAAAAAGTACAATGCATCATTCACTTTGAGATGTCCAGTGCGCCACAAAACTGGGAAAACAGAAAGGACCAGAGTTTGGGAAATTACTGGCACTAATATATAAGATCGTTGTTATTATACAACAAGGTTCATTCTCAGCAAATTTTACCTCAGTATCCTTTTCTTCCACCAATTCACCCTCATGATAATATTTACTGACAGTTCACTAGCTACTCTGCATAAAATTGGAAGACATCACACATATATTTATCAATGAGAAACTATCTGGTGATGCTATAAAACAAATACAAGAATCTAGCACCCCCCAGAAACAAATACAAGAATCTAGCACCCCCCAGACTGAACATAAAAACAGATTTTTACAAGGCGTCATAAAGGAAACAAGCTTTTTTTTTTTTTTTAATAAGGATCAAAACGATATTGAAATACTATGTAAGCATTACATATTAGACACAAAAGAAGAACAGCGACCAAGTAGATTAACAAATTCTAGAGGAAAAACTTTAAGAAAGCCTAATCTAGCGTCTACAAAAGTCGTTAACAAGTACTGGAGGAAGCAAGCATTATTTGGCAGCACAATGCATAAAAGTCTTTGAATTTTTTTTTAAAATTATTTTATTCAAATATCTTAAAAATAGGTCTTGTAGTAATTGGAACATAAAAATTCCAATGCATAAAACTCTCGAGGGTTTTCACATCAGAAAATGTTTTTTCCTAACGGATTTCAATATGCGGCCTATGATGAGAATCTCTTAAACATGCAGGAAACACCATGATAATAAACAAGTCCTGCCAGTCCTTGTAATTTAAATATTCAGAAGCATTTTGTTGCAATTTAATGTTGCAGCAAGAAAATAAAGCAAGCAGACATTGGGGTTGAAGAAAGACACACCACCCATGCAGCCATGCTTCAACCCTGGTAATCAAGAGATGTTATATATCTCATTACGCGCAACAAAAATTGAATCTCTCCCCCATAGGCGAAGAAAGGAGCCCTAGGACAACAATAATCCAAGAATCACCTATATTTAAGAACAAATTTAATTAATACAACTCTTAGGAGTGTTCATCCAAGTTAAATCCAAGGATCCGATATTTGGAAAAGCTTCATATGAGAACCAATCAGTATAAGTCTGGTTTCATGTTGGAAAACACTAAAACCATGGTTTTGGTGGTTCCCAAAGTGAAATCAAATTGCTCTTAATATTAGTGTTAGCTCCCATGAATCTCAACTTTCAAAAGAGAGATGTTCACTACAAAAGGACCAAAATTATGAATCAACCTCCTAAAAGTTTACCTTCTCTCTTTTGGTATCTGAAGGCTAAAAAGAGGTCTTATAATCATCAAGAAATGTAATGTTTCAGATGACCTACAGTCCAAAGTTTCGAAGCTCACTAATTCTACAAGGAATCACATGTTTAAAACATCATGGTAATATCTATAATAATAAATTTTACAAATTCATAATACCATATTCCTCCGATGAGGTTATTTCACCAAAAGGTTTTAAAAAAAAAAAAAAAAAAGCCTTCTAACGAGATTCAGGCTGCATCATACTACTTTTTTTCTTTCTCACCAAATCATTTCTCCTCCATCAAACAAGTAAAATGAAATCTCATCATTTGTTACAGCATCTGAAAACAAATGCTCTTTTACCAACTGTTATTTCTAAGAGCGAAATTTCTCATCCAACAGCAGTCATCAGGATTGTTCATAAGATTGGCAGGATACTGCTGCAACTTCCCAGGATCCCATTATCAAATTGGGCAACTACTAGTGTTGCACAAGCATGGCTCAGATTTTGTAGTTAGAGGTATTGTTCTTTATGGAATGGTTTGCTTTTAATAGTCTAAAGCATCTAATATCATATTGACTGTGAAAATTGACCAATTAAGGATGAGCACTTTGAAAAAATATATTTAGTTTAGGTAAATGAAGTGGCTCAATATTTTACTATTGACTGAAGCCAACTAGCAGATGCAATTGCAAGGGGCTGGTACTCAGAGAAGATTACACATAGCATCAACCAAGACTACCCACAAAGCACTAATGTTCCCCAAAAGGTATAGCACTCGAGACAAGAGAAGCAAGACCAAAAAATTGTGACAAGAAAAATGATTTTTAACCAAAGAGAAAAATGCTTACAGCACACTCGGGCAGTGATGTTTGACTTTCTGCAGGCCATTTAACCCAATATGACAGCCTATTATTAGTTTTAGCCAAAAGAGCTAAGTGCGAAAAGCCTAGTGAAACCCTCGAAGCAACATTAATATTCCCTTGTCCCACATTCTTCTCAAAGAATCAGGTACCGGTCAGTAAGAATTTTTCCAACAATTAACATGGATACCAGAGGCAAGACTAAGGTAGAATTAAATATGTACCACATAACATTTAATAAAGTAAAAGGCCACTCTAAAGAAAGATTAAACAATGCGGACAGCAGAGAAATGGAATAAAATCTTGCAATTATAATGAAGTACCTTAAGTTTCACAATGTCAACTGAGAGACCCCTCCAAACTTTAACAACTGACAACAACTATTTGAGGAAAAAAGTGAACTACAGTATGTATCCATTTTATCCTGCTACCTTTATTGCCCCCAACTCATCAATTTTTGAGCTCTTATGCTGCAGTAAAATTATTTTGCAGAAGAAAGGTTCATTAAATAATGGACAAGGTCAGCTACAAGAAAACGGAAAGCAGAAATATAAACGGAATAAAAAGATATAAATAAACAATGACAACCATTCAACACAAAGCTTTCATTACCTTGCTTTTTTTGTGTTTGTTTGCATCGTTAAGATCTTCATCTCCATCATGCTTCCTTTTCTGTAAGCATACAGAATAGAAAGATTTATGCAAGGAACTAAATTTCTGCAACATTTGATAATAGTAAGTGAAGCAAAGCCTTTTGTATAGCACTGGTATATAATAGAATAAATCTCCTTAATTTGAGCCTAAATCACACTTTGAGGGTTAACATCGTCATCAGCTGAAACTTAAAATTTAGATTTAAAAAATAAATAAATAAAAGATATCTAATAAAGCTAATTGAAAGAATAAATTTGCAACATAATGGCATGGGAACTCAAGACTTAGTAATGTTTATCCACAATTTAAACAATGTACAAGCAGAACAAATCCTTCACCTTTTCATGGTGTTTCTTTGCATGATCAGCACTGGAATCATGATACACACTTTTCTCTTTCTTTCTCTCTTTGTCCTTGTCTTTGTCTTTGCTTCGGTCTTTATGACGATGTTTGTGCTTCTTATGCTCCTTATCCTTATCTTTGTCCCTGTCTTTGTGTTTTTTATGCTTCTTCTCCTTGTCTTTAGACTCACCTTTTGATTTTCCTGCAATAGTTGGAGTCCCCTTCTCGGCCTATCAATAAATTGGAGTGAAGTAGGAGGAAGGAGTAAGCACAAATGTAGTCAGTCTTCAGCAAAAACTAAAACATTAGCAGACTATGCTGTTTATGAAAACTCAAATCACATGACCGCCAGTGTCTAGAAGTATAGAAAACCACATCAAGCAATAGCCTAAGTGCTATCATCAAATCATAAAAATGCTTACAGGAGGTAATTCAACGGGAGCTGTTTCCCTCAGTTGAAAAGCCTCCTTCAAAATGTCTAGGTCAAAAGGCTGTATACGAGCACTTGTATCTATGGAAGAAGATGTATGCTGAAGAAGTTGATCCAACTGCATCCCATCTCCTTTTCTGATTTCAGTGTCTCCTACCACATTGTGAAGATAGTGTGTGTCTGCAATTGACATGGGAAGTGGCCTCTTGCAAAAGAACTCATAGTGCGGAAGTAATTTGAAGTGACTTATAAGATCTACGGCACCCGTTAATTCCCTTGGTCCTAAAAGTTCAAATGAGAAGGCATGTTTTCAGTGAGAATGCAGTAAATTAAATTAAAATAAAATATAACACAGAGAAATTCCTCTCAACTGCAGCTTTGTCTCCCAAATGTTAACATATGGTTAAAAACATAAATATTCCTTTGAGAAATCCCCATGCAGTCATTACGGTTGGCACCATACATGCAATCTAATAACAAAATTGATTGACAACTAGTGATAATCTCCTAGTAAGCAGCTTGGTAAGAAACTATGAATATTAAAAGAAGTGTTATAGATACTGTTACAACGTAGAATGACAGGTGGCCCTAATTTACCCTCAGAATGTTTAAAAAAGTATGCTTATGGATAGAGTTTAAATTGGCATGGAGAAACCATTTCAATTCAAGTAGTTTCAATCAGATGGTGAGCAAAGTCATGACGTCATACAGATAGATAAACAGAGGTTATCGTAAAAACAAGTAAAAAGATATGTGGACAATTGATGATAAGAAAAACTTTTACCTCCTCCAAACTTTTTGCCTTCAGGATCCATGTGTCAATCTTTCACAGATTGGCAGACCATTATCAGCTGCAATTCATAATGAAACGAAGGTCCTCATCCATCAATGTTCAACATGCTCAATTGTAAAACATGAAGATGAATGCAAAAATGGTTAAATAGTTTCTCAGTTAGTAATCCTATTCATGGGAGTCGGTTGGGATTTTTTAACCTATGATCATGAGGCAGGGTGACAACTCCACATGGATGCACTCCTTCTCCCTGTCCTTATCAGCCCCTATCTCGCCTTTCCCTGTCTTCAATCCCCTAAATGAGAGAAGTTACCCTCATCCCCTATCCCTAAATTTCAAATTACATTCTTTAAATTTTGTTGATCCGACTGCAATAAAAATGCGAATCCAGAAAATTATATCTTCACTTCCACATCAATGGCTATTGAGAGGTTTCAGCTAATAATTTCGTAAGATACAAAACAGAGAGAGTTTATATTATGTGTAACAAATAAATAAAAAATAACACTATCACTACATTTTCACATAGAAAAAAGGTAAGGTGAAGAATGCCTAATTGTGTAACCTCTTAGATGTTTCCACAAAAGCATGACCCAGTCCTTTTCAAATTTGGACAGCTTTTGCTGAAACAACCAAGAAGGATACAATATTGCTCAAACGTGTGGAGTCTTCAATCAATTTCATGGCAGTGAAATGAGTTAGCTTTCTGGGGTTCTGTGATGCATGGTGAGAGAAGAAACAGAATCAAACAAATTGGGGGAAAGTTTAAAATAAATTACAAAAACTAGAATAGAGGGGTAGCAGTTTTTTATTTAAATTACGCAGCATATAGGGAAAGATCCCTGAACATCGGTGCCAAACGTGATGGTTACAGCAATGATTTGTGAAAATGGGAATTTTGGCCTTTCCTAATCATGAGATAGTTTCCATGTCATGGCTGGCATTTCAGGTTTAAAAATAAAATTTTTTTAGGGTTGATACCATCCTTCTTAACATGAAAGCATGCAGTTTTGCACTTAAACTGAGAATATTGATATAACTAGTATGTTTCTCTAGCCCGTTGAGTTGAGAAATTTCTATCAGGATGTATTACTATAAAAGAGATAGATAAGAACTAAGAAGAACTGGAGAGCAATTATAGTTCATGGAACCCTAACTTATTTCTTGAAAAGCATTCAAATGTATACCATGGCTAATTTAGTTGGCTTTATATGCTTCAGCTGTGAGGGGGCGAAGACAGCAGGAAAGAAATGGCATAGACAAAAACTTCAGAATTTCCGAAAGAGACATGCTTGAATAAATAACGAGTAGCTGATATCCACATAAAAGATGACCTTTATATATTCTTTTCTGATACCATGCAAATGAATGACTAAGAACAGGTGCTTTTAAGTTGTATATTCATTTCGCTAAAACTCATGTTTTCCCCTCTTCTTTCAATAGGAAAAAAGCTAAATTACTTATGCAATTTAAACACAATCGCGAGTCTTTTGAATGTTAAATTTCAGGAAAATTCCACGTAATAGTTTGAAACCATTGTCTCCCGATTCATTCTGCCCCAACTTTCAATTTAAAGATCATACATATTGTCAACATAAAGTTTAAAGATCTTTAAAAAAGTGCGAGCATGGTCTCTAAAATATCCACCACACCCCCTAAAAATACAAACTTCAGGCAAGGTTTAGAGTGAATAATTCCATAATGGGATGTGCTTATGCACAAAGTTTTCATTACTGCGGAAATTGCTACTGAAACGACACCAACCTGGAGAGTGAAAATTTTCGGTGTTTATAAAAAAACAAGGAGTTCCCTTTAAATTCGCAACTTCTTGATATTTCAGGCTCCCAAAGAAGCTGTCAAAATTCAAAACTTTGCAGCTAGAACTAGAATTATCAGAAAGAATTGTCGAAATTTCGAAGCCTGAAGAAGCTTCTGTTGAAAAAGAAGAAGAAACGAAAGATTAGTACCGACCCAAAAATTGTCGAGGGGCAAAGAAATTGGGAAGAAGAACTGTAGATCCAATAAAAAAAAGAGATTAACAATTCGAAGGCTTACAGGAGCATATAGAAACACGATCTCGTGCTCCGAGCTCACTTCCCCACAAGAATCAAACTATCGCTAGTAGTATTGCGACAGCACGACCCAATTCATGAAAAATTCCTCCTGCTTCCCAGTTCCTCGATGCCAATTGCGTCTTCCTGCCACCTCTTATTTATATATCGCCTGACCATATTTGTTCGGTTTTCCCTTTTTACCCCTCGAATGACTTATAATCAATCTCGCCCAATTGGGTAGTGTCATTCGATCATAGCCAATAATAATCAAGAGAAATGCTGCAAGAGTAAAATAAAAAAAAATTATGATTACATTTTAAGATTATTCAGTATTAGCTCGTTCTTAATATAAAACTTAATTAATTAATTTTAAAAATTAAAGAAAATTATTAAATTATTTTAAAGTATTTATATTTATTGTTTTATTAAATTAATTTGTTTCACTTATAAATTTATATATAATCTAATAATATACATGAGTATTTTAAAGAGGTGTTATAATTAAATAATTTTGTAACTTATTTAATCTCTTTAAATTAATTAATTAGGTCTTATATTAATGATTGGAAGAAATATTTACTTATCCATGTTCTATCCTTTATACTGACCATTTTTTAATTCTTCTCCTAATAGAAAAAACTCAAAGACTTATCACATTCATAAAGGATTGAACTCACGATTTGTTAAACAAAAATTTAAGGAGGTATTTAGTATCAATCAAATTAAAAAGTTCCAACAAATTTGCTCGCATTTATCCCACTGACTTCCTTATTACCAAATATTATGTAATCATTTGTCCATTGTTAAGTCATTTAATGATTATTCTCATAGATTGTCTGAAATCATGTTTTAATTGGTTGAGTTCATTATCTTTATAACTAATAAAGTTCACATTCTTTCACTTACTAGGTGTAAAACTAAAATCTTGGCTCTTATTTCTTCACAAGTTCAAGAATATATGTGGAAAGTAGTTGACAGTGATGGAGTGACAAAAAAAAGGAAGACGAAGCAAAACCTTTTCCACTCTTAATTTATGATCCCTCATCTAAAATAGTATATGGATATTGTGATTGTTATATGAGGGCCTACTTGTAATGGACAAGTATTTGGTGGATAAGATTCAAGAGCATGATGATGTGTTTTATGTGTGGCATTAAGGAAAAGACAATGTCAAATGGCCAGTGACTAAAATGTTCTTCAAATTTTTTTTTTTTTAAATCCTGGCACCGCCCAGGTCTACTTTATGATGTAATGATTAAAGAAAATTGAATTTGCAAAGAGTATTGTTAACAAGTTCTCCTAAGTGAATTGACAAGTCAACGTAACTAAATTCCTAAGTGAATTGACAAGTCAAAGTAACTAAATTGACATGTTCATTTAGATTTGGGTTTGGAAATCAGATTTATGTTATATATAACCTTTTGCATTATATGTATTTTTGTTAACGGTCATGAGTACTTTTTTTTTCTTTTTGGTCAAAACAGACATGAGTTCAAATCTCTCATTGGCTCATTAGCGTTGAAGCTCCAGTAACAATTATTGGGGAAAATGAGGGCCTAGTCACTTATAGTGAGAGTTTGGTGGCCAATGGGTGACATCTCTGATGATGGTATTGAGAGAATTATTTTTTCAGAAAAAAATAAATACATTTTAGTTATTGGCCATTAAATCAAATTTTCCATTCAATATATGATGGGAGAATTTTTTTTAAAATTATTTTATTTATTCGCCATTAAAACAAAATTTCAATCCTATCATTTGGTTTTGCAAAGTATTTTCAGAATTTTTGGCGTCAGTTGAAATAAAGCAGTTACGGTGATCTTATTATAAAATTCTCTCTGTATTTTTCCTTGTTCCATTATAAATAACTTATACTCCTTCGGTTCTTAATATAGAACCTAATTGTTGAATTGAGTTAATTTTAAATATAAGACTTATTTGTTTTATATTTATCAATTTTTTCTATATTACTCCTATTAATGCTTCTTCAACTATGATCAAGTAGGAGAAAGGAGAGATATTAAGGAAGATGATTATGGTGTTTTAGAAAAAAACATATTATATTTCTTATAACTAACTTATCTAACTTTGTTAATATAATCAAATTAGTTAAATAAATTTTATATTAAGTAACAGGGGACTATTTATTTATTTTAGTAGTCATAAATATCCCCCTATATGAGATAATTTATTTAAGTACTCTTGGACGCCAGATATGTATTTGAACTATGTTTCGCTATTTTGTGATAGACTAATCTCTTTCATTGAACCCCTCATTAATTCATGATTTTAACTCAAGGTGGTGGACGCTATTAGGGTCACGCTTGAGTAGATGAACATAATCAAAGGTCGGGGGAAACTTGAGTTGGGTAGATGAACATTAAAAAGGGGAGAAAGTAGATGAACATAATCAAAGGTCGAGGGGAATTTGGGTTCGGTAGTGGGCTTAGCTTGTGGACCTAGTATTAGTGGGTTGGCCACAAATTATTGAATTTGGGTTTAGAGTTTGCTTTTTGTGGACAAAACGGAAAACCATCAAAATATCGAACTCAAAAACCTGGGACTAGAAGTTGGACAATGATTTCAACTTTCAAGAGACATTGTACCTAAAAAAACTGATTTCGAGAGACAGAGACCACTAATCGATTTTGCCAAGGGAAGTACTAAATTTGGGGAATTTCTATGACTTTGGTAGTATAAATTTATACAAACTATTAGTCCTCAGAATTATAGCAAAGAAAAAAAAAGTTCTCTCAAAGCTATTGAAGCTCCTTCATGCCACGAGATTTTTTTGGGTGCTCGGCGTTATTCACCCATAAACTTGCTCATATTGCCTAGCATTACTTCCCAAAGTGAAAGGAGATGAAGAAAATTGGTCTGCTTTGATGCAGAAAATTGTGGTGATAATAAATGGTCAATTAAATAATGCTTTTCAGGGTCTAGCAGAATGTTGATGTTAACGTTATCTGTTTGATGGGGATCAGTTTTGAGACCAGCGGGTGATCATCATCTTGAAGCAGTATGAGATTACTAGATTGTTAAGTCTGCCAGGAAAAGAAAAAGTTCACCACATTAAGAGGCTATATATGGGATGGAGAAGCTTGTAACAAAGCAAAAGAGGTCCGAACAATCAGTGATGTCTATTATCTCACCACTTATGCTCTGCTGTTGCACAATGCTTACAAATTCGTCTTCTGCTAAGGTACTTTTAAATTCCTCCAAAGGAAGGAACAAGGATCCAATTTATGTTCTAGCAACTGCATGTAGTGTGAATTCTAATTTTTTCCCGAGAGAAGTCTAATCAAAATTGATGTGATCTTATTGTTAGGTTAATGTTCCTGTTCGCCTGTTATTGGCTCTTGTCGAAAGATTACTAATGGTAGGTAGCTTTCATGGAGATTTTGGTGATATGGGACACTAAGTTGCATGATGAGTAGTGTGTGATGCTTAATGGGATCTTTAAGTGGGACGGTTCTCCCACCTTAATAACTAGCTTTGGGGTAAGGTTCCTTTTTCATTTAGGTATCTCTCAGGCTCCTTATTACAAAAATCATTGCCGTTAATGACTGCCAAGCAACAAGAGAATATTTGTTCAGAACTCCCATTTTCACATCTCCCATAGCTTGGAATTGCTTATTGCTATTGCAAAGGGCACGGCCGGGTACGACTGTTCATTATTATCTCCATCTAAAGGAAAAAACAGGTAGTTCTGCTGGTGATTTTTTGTATGTTTCTTATGGTTCTGAGTATAAATTCTTCCTGTCTAAGTTTTTTTGGTTTTATATGATACCGTCAAGTATTCTGTTCTTGCAATTCTATAGACTAAATTTTTATTCTTCTTCACTATTTGTGTAGCCATCTGAATTTGAACTCATTTTCTCCAACTTTTGTCTGATAGAAGCCGATATTTGTTTTAGGCGTCTTGTGAGCTATAATTTGGTATTTACAGTTACCCTGATGAAGGCTTTCATTACGTGGCTTTTACCATCAAAAAGCAAGCCGGCTATTTTAGCTTACTGGGCACTATAACAGAATCACTAATCCTTCCCTCTCATTTATCCTTTATGCACTATTTTTGTTCCAAGAAATGCAGGATTCTACTGATTATCCGTATGTATGTTGCAGTCAGTTATTGAAGAATCTCTCTTCTGCCAAATGGTTCGCTGATTAATAATCTTGATCAGGAATGCCTTTATATCTTGCCCAAGTTGTCAACATTGATATTAATGATTTGAGTGCCCTTGGAATAAGAGTGGTGGCACATCAAATGGTTCAACTGGAACAAAAATGAAAGTGTAGTAGTATAACTGCTTCTCTTTGGAAGCAAAATGAAGGTTTGAGAATGGAAGCAACCGATAGTACTTAAGTGAATCCGATTTCTCTGAAAATAGCTGCACTTAAGGCGTTAGAGGGTCTTGTCACTGTGGTATGTATATTCCATCCCGTGGGACTATTATTGTTCCTTTACTGATCTTTTCTTACCTTAACTGGCTGTTCTAGGTCAAATCTGCAAAATAATCTTTAATTGTTTCTTTTTCTAATCTTGATAGCAGTGTTGCGTTCCCTCACACCCTGCAATTATTTTTACCACTTTCTGGAAATTCTTTTTAATCAATGGCACTGGTTTTTGTCCATCAACTTTGATCTTTTAACATTTTGAAATATGTGACCTCCAGTAAACAAGTAAGACCTTTGGGAGCTTTGTAAGCCACGAATCTCTGTATGATGCCTTAATCAATGGTAATTTTTTCTTAGGTGAAATAATATAATCGGTCTTTTTATATTCTTTCTTTGGTATTTATTCCTCTTACACCTACTGAAACTTGCAAGATTTTTATAATTTAACACTATCATTGAGCATTTTAAAATCCATTTTTAGCCGGTCATAAGTTTGATAAAATGTGAACAACGGAAGTCAAAAGTAGATAATCTTTTGATTCTCATAGCAGCGGGATGAGGAGGAAGCAACAAAGTCACAGAAAACACTTCCTTCAGCAACTTTTTGCTGATTTGCAGCTTGCTTCCCTGCGTGCTCTTTTAGCATCCTTTCTTTCCATTTCTCCAGTGAAGCCTCCATATCTAGACCAGGGTTTCTGATATGTGGAAACAGGAATAGTAAGGGTAATCAGGTCAATAACAAGAATAGGGGTAGTTTGGGAATACATCCAATAGGTCTATAAATAGGGTAATGAAGGATGTAATCAGTGTTTAGTGAATTCACAAGTTACCATTTCAATCTCCTTTCTCCTTTTACCACTAACAGTCTCGAACTTCCACACGGGTAATGCTACTGTCAATATGCAAATGCTTCTACTCTTATTGATCCTATTCCTAGTGATAGTAGTGAGTTACTGCATTTTGTCTCATAAGATGAACTATTAATGATAATTATTAATGTCAGTGTTTGTACTTTTGTCTTATGTGAAATTTTGGGGTATTGTTGGAAAGAACTAGCCTTACGTCTGATAAAGTGAAGAGCGAAGACATTAACCACAGAGTATTATATATTGACTACTAATTACTAGAAGTTTCAATAGGTAAAATAAATTATTACTTTCGGTCCTTAATATAAGAACTAGTTGATTAATCTAAGTAAAATAAAAAAATTAGTTAAGTTAATTATTTATAATAAATAGGTGTTGTTATTTTTGCTAATCATGTATATTAGAACTATCATTTGATGAAATATTTAACACATACAATTACTACAAGAATTACGTGAGAAAAAAATAAATAAATATCAGAAACAAAAATGATCGGGGTCTTATATTTAGAGCTAAATTGAATGTCAAATTAGCTCTTATACTAAAAATTAGAGGCAGTATATACTTTTGTACTAGTTTTTGTGCTGCTCTGCTGCCATGGCTGCTGGGGTCGGATTAGGTTATTGCTGAATTTAATGAAATTGGCCTGATTGTAGACAACAGAGCAAACAATTCTTTAATGACTGTCATTGCTGGGTTGTATCAAACTTCGAAGCTTCTCTTCTTGTCTCCTTTGTGCTTCTTCACCTAATTCATTGCATGTCAATAATTTAAAATTGTCAAGGATCAGTTTAACTCAATTTGAGGTGTTAAGTGAAAACACATGAACAGTTTTGTCATTAACCTTGGACACTTCTCTTGCAAGTTCCTTGGGTTTAAAATATGGATAAATCATAGTCTCATCATGCCTTAGCTTGTGTTGGAACTCTATTTTAATGGAGGGAATGCCAGAATTTTGGATTCTTTGATACTGTGTCAAGGAACAATTGAACTGAAGCTTGAACTATTATAAGTGAAGGGTCATGAGTAGTTTCATCACAATCTCTCCAGAAACCTACAGCATAGTTGTGCTTACAAAAATATTATTTTAATCATTCTCTCTATTTGCTTTATCTATTATTTTTTCAGGAAAGCAACAGGGTGGAACAAAACTTGCTGAGTTCTGCACCCAACTCTCTTGTCAAGTCTCACTGTAAGTTCCGAGGCGGTGAAGCTGTTGACCAGAACAATAGAACCACCTTTTCCCAATTTGGCTTTCAGCCTGGCGAACATGATCCTCCTGAACCCAAAGATGGTTTATATGGCTGGAAATTGAAGAACCCAGTGTGCCACTGACCAAGGACACAAAACTCATTTAAGGCCCGTCTGAATCTTTCAAAGATAATATCCCCAGTGTGCTTTCTGTGAAACGTTCTTCTTTAACCAGAATGCAGATGAATGAACTAGTGTCTGATGCAACTTGTTCAGATGTTGAAATGAGAGTTTTTGGGAATGAAATGAATGTTATGCAATTTCAGGAACCCATCTCTTGGTCAAGTTTTTCTGTGGCTGGAGCTGTTTGTGGTGCTGTGGCCACTCAGATAGTGGATGAGAGGATTGTTTCAGACAGTTTTATGACTCATCATCATAAAGGCTTTCAAATGGATTCAGGTCAAGGAGCTTCAATCCATGAAGGTGTTGAATTATCCTTCTCCAGTTATAGCTCATTGAAAGCAACATGTTCTGAGAAGAACAAAAGGATTTACGTTTGAAAATTCAACTGCCGAATATGCTTTTCCCGAAATTGTTGATGCGAGCCCGGATTCTTCTTTTTGAATGAATTCAGGTTCAGTGCTCATAACATTGTTTTATAGGGAAAATTACAGTTACAGACCCAGAAAATATATACTCCTATAGTCCTCAATATAGGATTTAATTGTTGAATTGATTTTGGTCCTAAATAGAATATCTATTTCTTATATTTATCAATTTTTCCTAAATTACTCCCATGGATACTCCCTCAATCATAATTAAGTAGAAAAGAGAGAAAGGATATTAAAGAAAATAATTATGGTATTTTAAGAAAAACATGTCATATTTCTTATACTCTTCTGGTCCTAAATATAAGACCCCTTTCGTAATGTAATTTACACTTTACACTACGAAAAGAGTCTTATATTTAGGACCGGAGAAGTAATTAACTAACTTACCTAACTTCCTTAATTTAATCAAATTAGTTAAATGGATCTTATATTAAGGACCGGAGGAGTATATTTTATATAAACAGGGATCTCAAATTTTACAAATTACACCTAAGAACTATGTTGCTTTTCTTCTAAGAAAATTTCCAGGACAAAAATTCTTTGCAACAAGCACGAATCTTTGAGAAAACTATACCCCTAAAAGCTAGCGGTCGAAATTGGTGATAACCTCTCAAAATTCTTATTGAGTTAAGCTAATTTAGCACTCTTTTATTGGGTTTGAAAGTCAATTTTGCAGGAAACAAAGCCTGAGGAGAGTAAGCAATTGAGAAGAGTTGAAAAGAAGTCATCTGCCACGGCATCTGGGAGAAAACACCATGGCGGCTCAAACAGAGAGGGAGGAGTGCGTCTCTATAAAAGGCGCCGCAGCGCCTTACTGAATCCGCCGTGGCGCCCAAGCTGTCTCAGAGGAAGCCTGTTCGGTATAATCCGCCGCGGCCGATTATCACATGCGCCGCGGTGCCTGAGCCTCGAAGGAAAACCATTCTGTAATAGGTGCCGTGGCGCCTGAAGGAATCCGTCGCGGCGCCTAGCCCCTCGCAGCTGTGCGTTTTATGTGGTAACTTAAAAAATTAGAGCATATAGAGGGGGATACTCGGTTTTTGAGGGGGACTTCGACTTTGGAGCAATTTTGGAGGCTGGCTCTGCTAGGGTTTGGAGCTTTAGAGGCTTGGAATCTTTGGGCTTGAAGCTAGAAGAAATTCAAAGCTTGTAACTTGATTTTTCTGGGTTTCTTCTTCTTCCCTTCTTGTTTCTGCAATGACTACTAGCTACTCTTATAGTTGTAGTTCTTTACTCGATATGTATAGCTAAATCCGCTTTTCTAGGGTTATTTTGATCTATTGTATGGATTGAGACTTGGTTTTACTACCTCTTGAGTGTTAATGATAATGTTCAGTTGTTTTTACTTTGAGCTTAATGCTTCCTTTTGTCTAGCCATCATTTAGAATGATTGTTTGATTAGTCTAACTTGAGAAAGTTAAGTTAATCTGTGAATTTTTGTAAAAACATGCTAATCCAGAAATTTAATTGAGTAAATAGACGGTTTGTTGATAGAACAGAGATGTATCTGTTGACCTAGCATAGACTAAATGGGTTTTGGTTTTTAAAGTGCAACATTTTCAAACAAATGCAAGAGATTGCTATGTTTTAATCATGATTGCAAACATTTGGTTTTGACTTGAGAAAGCTTAATCAATTCTGCAAACCCAGGCTAACTGAACCTGTTGTAAAGCACTACTTGAGAAGTAATTAATCCAGTTTCATGAAGTACTTTAGTGAAGAATAACCCTAGTCTCTTAATTGTTTCAAGGTCAAGTTGATTTTATACTGCTTTAAACCATTGTTTTCCTAATTTCATTTTACAAACTCTTTTACAACAGTTGTTTCACTTAACCTAATCAAGTACACAATTATGATTTTTAACTCATCTAGCCTTAGTCTCTGAGAGAACGATACTTTTTATATTACTTGCGACCCGTTCACTTGTGGTTAAGTTAATCGGTAAACAATTGGAGAGCCCAATCTTTAAAGGCTTCTCTTTCAAGATAATCAGGACAAATCTTTAAAAGAACCACATCCTAAAAACTAGCTGTTGGAATTAGAGAGCCCAAGTCATTAATTAAATGCCCCTATTTCAAGGTAATCCTCCTAATATGGGAACCCTTGGTAGTTAGCACTCTTTGTTTAGGCGACTAAATATAATACTATGGGAGAATCATACCTAAAAGCTAGCTATTAAAATGAGAGAACTTAAAACCTTATATGGCCAGGACAAAAAATATATATGATACAAATAAGGATATCGAATTTCACATATTACATCTAAGAACTATGCTTCTTTTCCTTTAAGAAATTTCTAAGACAAAGTTAATTATTTGAAAGAACCGTATCCTAAAAAGCTAGCTGCTAAAATGAAAAAACTAAGGTCTTCAAAAGCTCCTCTTAGGGTGTTAGAATTGGAGAACCCAAGTCTTTAAAGACCCTTCCTTTTTGTGAACCCTTGGTACTCTCTGATTGGCCAACCAAGTATAAATCTTTGGGAAAACCATACCCAAAAGCTAGCCATTAAAATTAGAGAACCTAAAGTCTTATAAGGCATGGGCCTTTCTACATACTCTTTCTCCCTAACATGCATTAAGATGTTGGAAAATGGATGAATTTGTATAAAAGTAATGGGTATAACTATCTTAAGAGTTGAGACCTCTCTAGATGAGGAGCAAGCCACAAACAATATGGCTGATATGAAATTGCACACTTTCCACCAAGACACATAACAACATCAAAAGCCAGACACTCATCATCAGTTAACATGCATCAACTATCACCCTCCATCGTCAAAATACTTAAGCTTTCAAAGCATTCACCTTTCAAACACTTCACAAATCTTCATCGTTATATTCATAGCTCTCTTCTCTACTATTCTGAGTTCATGTTAATAGAAACTTTAGAGACATATCAATCATAATCTATTTTAATGTTTCAATCTTGTTTCCATTAAGTGACATTTTTTCCAGACTGTATTTTTTCACTTATTATAAATTGCATTTTAATACTTGTATATCAGTATCTGGAGAAACCGTGATAAACGAATCCCAAGTACCCACTTTTGTACTTGGCAAGAAGTTAGATTATCCCCACTCCAAGTTATTAATATTACTATAATTCATAGGAAAAAGATAATTGATAGGTATTTCTCATGTTCTAAATTATTTATACCTAATAATTGTAGAATATTGCTGAGTTGTGCCCTGTTGGACTTGGTCCCCTCATGCATCCTTCGTCAATGAAATTTAATGAGCATTTATTATATCGAGATGGACCCAATTTGAGAAGACACAAGTGGAACCAAATGGACTTGCATTAAAACTGATGGCAAATTGACAATGGTTGGTATATTGCCTTTTTTTTTTTGGGGTACCAATTTAAGTTGGTGATTTTATTTTGGGTGCAACTATATTTCCACCCTCTTATGGAATTATTATTGTCAAACTAAAATCAATAACATTAATATGAATTTTAAAAAGCTACATTTATTATTACTATAATGGATAAAACTCATGTTAAGTTACTTATATTCATTATTACTAGTGCATATTTTAATAACTAACAATAGTAAAATAACAAGTATTCATATTTTGTTGGTAAATTTATAAGTATATGTATGCATTTTAACAACTAATATAGGAAAATCCACAAATCATAATTTGCATTATAAAAACTAATACAAAAATTTACAAGTATTCATAAATAAATTTACAAGTACACATACGTCTTTTAATAATTAAAAATAACAAAATAACAAGTGTATCTGAAGAACTTGACCTAATAAATATTAACTAATTTTTGTGCCAACAGAAATAACAGAATACATTGCGTAGTATATTTTTTCCCACAATATTTGCAATTATGCATAGTTGGTTCTCTCAATCTCTCGTACATTCTTTACCAAATGAAATTTGGTTTGTAGTTATACTAAGATGAGATATGGACTCAACTGTCAGTGGAGCCAAATTAAGTGATCTTAAATTATTACCGATCGTGCAATAGTTGAGAAGGCAGTGAACTTTTCTTAGGACAATAATTAATTTCATCATTCCCTTTTTTTTTTCCTAGTTAATTCCATCATTCTTAAATAATGGTTGAACATGATAATTAATATTGTCATCAATCAATCAATTATGTTATTAAAGCTATAAAGAATCTTTCATTGAACAATGCCGCTTTCCTTTACGCCTTTCATATTCTGGTCAAAAGATATCACAAGAGGGTCAAAAATTATTCAACACCCATTCACATTTACTAGTTTTTACTCCCCCTGATCCTTTTTTTAAATAAGTTTTAAATAACTAAATCACACAATAAAAATATTGGCTAAAATTAATTAAATACATATAATTCAATGGAAAGAGAGATGTGAGAGAGTGAGTTAAAAAAATGAAAGGAACATACAATTAACTATGGGTAAAATGAAAATATATATACACTAAATGTTAAGATATTTCTAATCTATTAAAAAATTGAAGCTTATAAAAAGCTCAAGAACACTATCATTTGATTTATACTTGCATTCAATTTTGTCTCAAGACATAAGAGGCTCCCAAAACACAACAGAGAACAACAATTATATATTTATATATTGTGTTGCTAGCATAGGTGACAACAAAGTACTAAAAATTAGACTGGTCATTGAACCAATTAAGATAGTAGTTTCACTGGAATTGAACTAGAGTTAATTCAATTATGATTAAAATAATAATTGAATTACGATATACAAAAATATTTATATATAATCTTGAGAAGAGAAATATTTAAATAAAAATATATTAATTCATAAGTAAATGGAGTGTTCATGTATAAACCACATATAATCATATGACTAATTTAACTTAAAATGACATCATTTCATGCTCAGTAAAGCTTAGGAAAGAGAGGAATATATATATATATATATATATATATATAATTTGACCCTATTGATCTGACAAATAACGCTCGCCTCTTCGTAAATGCTTTCCATTGTGTAGCTTGGAATACCCTATTATGCGTTGGAAAACACTGAGAGCACAGAATTAGCTTGTTCTTGAACTATCTTCCACGCGATAATCACATGTTGTTCCTCCGTTAATGTTGCACCTATCGCACATCTAATCACAAAAGCTCCTTCAACCATGCCATGAGTCATATACACTTTGCCTGAACCATTAATTGAATCCAGCAATTTCCCGTTCACTTCATTCGCAAGGCTTTCACTGTCATCATTTATGATTTTACCACAGAACTCAGGATCTTCATCATCCGTACCACCACAGAAGGACTTCTTAGAGATTGTTCTTGGTGAAATTCTAAAGCAGACAAGAGAAAAGTACCTAGGTGCAGCAACCTCAAACCGCTTATCCTGCTTCACAAGGTCTTCAAAAGTTCTGGCCATTTCCACGTGGCTTCTGAGGAAGCTTCTGAGGTTGTCCAGGCCATAGCTACGAAGAACAAACCATAGTTTGAGGGAGTGGAATTTCCTGCTTAATGCTATCTGCCAATCTTTATAGTCGATCACTTGGTTCGATTCAGAAGCTTTGTTCCTCAAGAACTGAGGATTTGTTGAGAGGGAGTTTGTTAAACAAGAAGAATCCTTCACCCAAAGGCAACAAGTACATAAGTTAGTGAAAAACCATTTGTGTGCATTGAAGCTGAACGACTTTGCCCCTTCAACTCCTTCAAGAAATTGCCTAAACTCTGGGCAAATAAGGGCCCCACCTGCATAAGCAGCATCCACGTGGACCCAAATGCCATAATCATTTGTCACGTCACATAATGGTCCAATAGGATCAACGGCAGCAGTTGCAGTGGTTCCCACAGTGGCACAAAGAAAACAAGGAACGAGCCCATGCTCCACATCCTTGATTATTGCAGAACGGAGTGAATGTGGTGACAAAGCAAATGAACTTGACTTGTTGGTTTTGATGACCCTGAGATTTTCTGAGTGGATTCCTGCAACACGAGCAGCTTTTTGAAAAGCACTATGAGTTTGATCAGACCCATAAACAACAAGCTTCTTTAGATTCTCCTTCCCCATTTGGCGAAGCTTTTCATCTCTTGCAGCCACAAGTGTGCACAGAATGGCCTCACAGGTTGTCCCTAACAAAACGCCGCCTCCAACGTTACTTGATGAAAGAAAACTCTCTGGGAGTTTCAGAGCTTGTCCAAGCCAATCCATGACGATGCTTTCAAGTTCAGTCGCAGCAGGTGATGAAATCCAATTGAACCCGACAACACCAAACCCTGTGCTTAACATTTCGCCCATGAAACCTGCGGTACTGCTACTGCTGGGGAAGTATGCAAAGTAATTAGGACTCTGCCAATGTGTGATTCCTGGGACGATGTGGTCTTGAACATCCCGGAGTATGGTTTCAAAGGTTTCAGGTTTACTTGGAGCAGAAGATGGCAACATTTTTCGGAGGTAACCAGGTTGGACTTGGCTCAGAACTGGGAAGTTAGCCACATTACGATAATAATCAACGAGTGAGTCAATCATCATATAACCTTGCCTCTTGAATTCGTCTAGGTCGAGAGGATTCATGTTGATTGCTGTGGAACTACCTTGAATTTTGGAGCTGCGATTATTCTACTTCGTGGGTATTTCAGATAACGTTTCTTTCGTAGTATATATATGCACTTGCACGTTTATACATGTGGTTTAAAGTTGGAACACGCTGCTGCATATTCAGAAACTTCTGCTTCATTAATGATGTACCAGAAAGAGGCTTTGTGTGAAACTTTTACTTTTCTTCATTTTATATAATTGATCCTCTTTTTATCCAAACAAGAAAGAAAAGAAATTTTGACTTTTCTTCTTTCTCTCCCTTTCATCTGCTTTCAATTTATTGTTGCTGGCCATCACTATTCACTACTGCTTTCAAATGTTTAATATACTTTTAACCATTCAAATTTAATAATTTAATGAAAGTATTAGAATTCAAATAAATATATATTTAAATACATAAAATTTTGCTTGAGCAATTCGAATGAAAAAACAAAGAAAGAAGAAGAAGAAGAAGAAGAAAGGTGAGAAAGCGATGGTGGATATCTTAGGTAGTTGAAGTTAATTCTTTAAGGGAAGAATTGGGATATGGAAAAGTTACTATATTTGGCCAAGGATTCATTGAATAGGAGCAGATGGAGGTGGGTCCATTTAAAAGTAGCTTAGACTATTTTGTCATAAGCAGCGACCAACCTTTTGGTGTGATTAATACTATTCATGCTACTAAACTCTAATGATGGTGAGAAACAGTCTGGTCCATCCATTTTTATATTCACAATAATCAATAAAAACCGATTTGTACAATCATCTGTTCAATTACAAATAGATATGGATAATTGTAATGAACACTACTCTTATTTGCAACAAAGTTCTATTACTCAAATTGGTAAGGAGTTGGCTCATACAACTCACAAGATTGTAAATTTAAATTTTGCTGCCGATACGATAATTTTGTAAGTAGACGATATCTCATTCCTTAAACAAATGATCAGGGTTTGATTTATAACTTCTAGGGTATAAAACAGAAGTTAGTTGAGAAGGATATATATGCGTTTTATGTTTCATCCCCTGAGAGACTTTATTAGTTTCTATTGTTGTTAAAAGAAATTTTAAGTCTTGATAGGTAAGAAGCCAAATTACAAATTAAAAATAATATTGTCGCTGAGTTCGGAGTTGGAAGTTGGAAGCCCTTGTAAGAATGTTAGATGGACCGATCCACATCGAATCGTTGGCAATTTAACGAAGATGTATTTATATAAAGATTATTACGTGATATACATAATATAATAAAAATAATAATTTTGTATCTTGATATATCAATTAAAAAATAAAAATCAACAAGATGGTTGATCGTTGGCCAAAAAAAAAAAATCAACTAGTTGATCCGTTATCTCATCATTCAGATAAACCTCATAGTCTCATACATTTATCATCTAAATATTGTATGTTTCTGTTGAGAGGTGTCATATTTCCTAAACTACTCCCTCGGTCCTTATTATCGGGAAGGGATTTTTTATCTTAAACATAAATTATCAACTAACTAATCAATTGTTATTTTAAAAATTTACCCTTATTAATAATTAAAGTTTAGTGTCAATAAGCTCTCCACATCATTTAAGTTAACTCGAAAAAAAATTGTCAATTTAGAACATATTTAATGCTTTAACTATAATTTTAATTTGCTATGTGAGAATTGATTAAGAATGAGAAGTACATACCCTTTTTTTGGGGCCAAAAACTACATATCTATGTGAATTATTCAATTGTATGCAAATGAGTACTTATTTAAATTTATATGAATTATTCATTAATTCTCATATTTATAATCAGATTATAAGAGTGTATTGCTTGACCACGTACATCATTAAACGGGTGGCATAGAGGGTTGTTGCTCGTTGGAACCTCTTCAGTTTGTGATCTTAATCACGAATAAATAGAATGAATAGGACATGTCACTCGATAACCAGCTTTAATTGCCCTCATGCCGGTGACGGCACATAAATTGTTTCTTTAATCCAACAAAATAATAATTCATACACAATAATAAATAGAGAGTAAAATAGAACATTTATGTTAAAAATTTAATGATCTGATGGATAAGCAGAGACCAAAAAAATTCTGATCACTGCTTTATATATGTTGTCGTTATATTTTGGCCCAGAAAAAAAAAGGTTTTATATCAATATGTTTTTTTTTGCCAACAAATTATCATTATATATCGAGAAAATACTAAATATATTATGCATATTCTATGAAGTTTGAAACATACGCTATACGCTATAACATCAATGGTTGAGTTGCACCGTTCAAGCCATGCAATAATAATGTCTTGCAAGGATTTTATTAAATAAAACATTTTTTCTTAAATAAAACATGCAGCTTTAATTTAGGAATCATAAAAAATTATATTAGCTATGGTGCGTGGTTCTTAATGTAAGATTCAATTGACTAATTTAAAAAGATTAAAAAAACTAAATAAATTATTTAATTATAGCATATGTTATATGATTTTTCTAAAATGCTTATTTCTATCATTAGATTATATTGATTCATAAGTCAAGAAAGAGAAAAATGATATATACACATACGCGCACACGCACACTCATTTATAACAAGTTATATTTTTTTTTTGAAACAATAAAAAAAGGAATACTATATAATATCAATATCAATAATATAAAAACTATAACATAATGCATTGCTTTCTTAAGCTTCATTTTATGTAAATTTTAAATTTTTATTCGAATTGGACTGCATCGGTTGGTTTCATTGGTAAAATCACAAATTAGTCACATGTTAGGTTTTCAAAGAATTGATGGCGAACCAAGTAAACCGGCTATGAATCAGTGAAAACTGGTGGTCCTCCTACTAGTTCGAATAGTCACATAACCTTTTTTAGTTTTGAGATTTATAATTCATGTTTCATAGTTATATGATTGATGCATATTTATGACTGAAAGTTCATATTTGTGCAAAAAGCAGTATAAATGAATGAAAGCAATGAATAAGAATAGAGATATATAGATATAATTGCTATATTCTCATTTGGTCCCCTTGACGATCTAAGTCCATTATTTCTCTTTAAAACTTGTGAGAGACTTTCTCGCTATGATCAAACAAATTATAATCCATGTGAGTTTTGCAACACATTTAATCACAATTTCTAATATTAAGGGAGAACAAATATTTGAAAAATCAAAACACTTTCACTAATTAACCATATTTATTTTTATTATCAAGGTTTGGTAGTCCACCAACTACTTTTTCTCATTTTGTTCTTTCAAGTGTATATAACATCCTATAATTTTATTTATGGACATATAAGTTAATTTCCTGCGTGAGCATATGAGCTACAGCAGGGTTCTCAGCATTATATTTAGACTATGGACCAAGCAAAACCGCGTATAAATTAGTACATGACTGTTAAAATGTAATAAAATAGAAATCTCAGTCCTCAATAAAACTTCAATCAAATCAAAATTGTACTTTGTTTGATTATAACATAGAAAAAAACAACACGGCTCATTCCTTCGTCACGTTCTTTGATGAGCAAAAAGTCAACCAACTGATTAATGTATGTGTCGGCAACCAACCAATTGGTGGGAATCCCCTCATCGATTTCTCAAATTGTGTTAAAACTAGCAATGACTCCACTGTTCTTCTGCTTCAACCTTCATCATCCAAAGCTGCGACCGCATGTAGAGAGGAGAACAGCCACCGTCTTCTTCAGGCTAGCTACCACGGTGTTTTGATTTTAATTTTAAAAAAAATCACATATCCAGGTCAGCAAAGGAACTTGCGCAGTCAACAGTCAACATCATCAATCCAAAGGGCGTTAGTGACACATAGGCGAACTTAAGACTATTAATACTAGCTCTAAGTCATTTTCAAACTATAAGGACTAACAGTTATAAATGGAGCATACTTGAGAGACAATAAATACTGACTTCAAATCTCAAGGACTAAAACCAAAATGAAGGCAAAGTGTAAGAATCAACAATGATATTAACCCTTTTTTTAAACTATTCTCAGGAATCAAACTCAATTTTTTTATGAAATTATGAAATTATTTCAAAGCATTAAGGCTCTGATGAAACCACAGGTTAACGTAATTGGTTGCTATCTCCACATCTCATTTTCTCTTGTCATGGTTTTCAGAAAGATAAATCTTGCTCTAAATTTCCCTTGTGTACATTTGAAATTCAATGCATGCTGAGTGTTGAAGAGTAAATTAATATAGCTAGTGCACTAGTAACTGGTATATACAATTTTCATTCTGATTTATAGCTACTTGATTGTTAAATAATAAAATGGTTAGCTGTAAATATAGCTAATTCAAGAGTAATGAGTATATAATTGTTTTACGACATGGATTTTTGTTATGTTTGTTTAATTGCTAACGAATTCAAATTGAATGTTACTGCATATTAGATTCTTTTTCCCTTCTAAAAGGCATCTGCATCTCTAGCTATGAACTATAATTTTTATCCTGTGATAGTTAGAATGCAGTGAAATCGAATGATATGTTTTGTAATTTTAAATTGTTACTATCTCACTAATACAAAATTTTAAATACTTGATGCCAAATACTTGATAGTTATTAGAAAAACCATCAAAAAAGTGAGGTAAAAACTGTCCCAAAAAAAATACTTGACGGTTTTTCCCAAAAAAACCATCAAATATTGTTTAACAAACAATATTTGACGGTTTTTCAAACAATATTTGATGGTTTTTTTTGGGAAAAACCGTCAAGTATTGTCAATTACCACAATACATGAAGGCAGACCTGCTTTATTTAATTAAAAGAGAAGATGTGTTTTATAGGGATTGGGTATATGTTTGATGAGGCAAGCAAATTGATGTTGCCAAAATGCTAATTTGGATGAAAAATGAGGCTGGCACATTTTCATTTTGTAATTTTAGGCTGTTAATATCTGTTCTTTAAATTAAAAGAAAAGTTGTGCTTACCAGGGGTTGGGCATATCACACTTGTAAGTAGAAACGAGTCTTGTAAATTGATGACGCTTGGATGAAAACGTGAAACTCGTACATTTTCGTTATCTAAGTGCTCAAACCTCCAACGGACACTTGTAAATTTGTTTTGAGAGTATTAAATATTAGAACTAGCTTGCACTAATACATTAATTTTCCTTATGTGAATGTTAAAGTGCAACTCGCAAAATTTTCTTGTTTAAGTGCTAAAAATAAAAAAAGGCACTTATAAATTTTTCTCGTGTAATTGCTAAATACTCAAGGTGTGACTTGTAATTTTTTTGGCTAAATATTGAAAATTCCATCTGTCAATTATGATCTAAGGGCCTATTTGAAATAATTTATGAATAGCTTTTCAATCGTGATTTACAGAATACAAGATAAGTATATGAGATGAGTTTTATCTCAACTTACGTGAAATATGTTTATAAGTATTTTTAATCAGGGTTCCAAATATCCTCTAAGGGCGTTAAATATTTGTAACTGACACTTGTTAATTTTTCTCGTGAGTGCTGAATACTCAAAGTGTGACTTATAAATTTCTGTAGGCTAAGTGGTAAATATGCTGAAATTGCCACTTGTAAATTTTCCTTCTCCTGAGTGCTAAATAATCAAAGCGCAGCTTAAAATTTTTTTTGGTACTGTTGAATAATAAAACTGCCACTTGTAAATTTTCCTTGTTTAAGTGGTAATTAACAAGCACATGTATTCTCTTTTCAGAGATAATTCTATTCAAAGCAATTTAGACATTTCTTTTTTCTCAGTGGGAATTAAAATTTTCGTTTACCATGTTATAAAGGACTAAACCCTTCCGTTGAACCCAACTTCATTGGTTCATACACAGAAACTTTAGCACAAGGCATATATAGATCTAATAGGGATTGAGTCTAACAGAAATGGTTAATCCCCCATAATATGGTAAACCAAGATTTGAATATCAGCTTGGAGAGGTGACTACATTTAGTATTTGATAGTGCCTCAAATATAATCGTCATCAACTATCAATCAACTATAAACTAGAAATCTTGTAATACCCAGATGATATTCAGTCGGGTCGGGTCGGATCTCACAATTAATATAATTTACCTGGTGTATTATTGATAAAATCTTATTACTATTCAAAATATAATATTCTGAAAAAACGTGTTATTCTCTGTAGGCAAGCAGTAAATTGATCATTTTTCAAATGCATTAATGAGATATTATTAATTAGAGAATTAACCAATCAAATTTCAAAACAATAAAATAATTATGTTTCAAATGGATTTCTGAATTTATTGATTGGGATATTAGTACCATAATATTTTTTATGGTGTATATTAATTATATTAGATTGGAAATGGATTTTAGAAATTATATTAATTATATTAATACCATTCAAAATATAATATTCTAAAAAAGTGTGTTATTCTCCATCGGCAAACAGTAAATTGGTTATTTTTCAAATACATTAATGATATATTATTAATTAGAGAATTAACCAATCAAACTTCAAAACAATGAAATGATCATTTTTCATATGGATTTCCAAATTTATTGATTGGGATATTAACACTATAATATCTTTTATAGTGTATATTAATTATATTAGACTGAAAATGAATTTTGGAAATTATATTAATTATATTAATAGCATTCAAAATATAATTTTTTTAAAAGAAGCGTGTTATTCTCCATAGGTAAATAGTAAATTAATCATTTTTTAAATGTATTAATGAGATATTATTAATTAGAGAATTAACCAATCAAACTTCAAAACAATGAAATGATTATTTTTCAAATGGATTTTTGGATTTATTAATTGGGACATTAATACCATAAGATCTTTTATGGTGTATATTAATTATATTAGATTGGAAATGGATTGCAGAAATTATATTAATTATAATAATACCATTCAAAATATAACATTTTGAAAAAGCATGTTCATCTTCATAAGCAACCAATCAAGCTATAAAGCAGTAAATTGATTATTTTTCTTGGATAAAAATAATGAGATATTATTAATTGGATAATTAAAACCGTCATATTTTTTATGGTGTACATTAATCAGAAAATCGAATTCCCATTTGTTCCCCCAAATTAAGGTCTTTTGATTGAGATCCCATTTGAAGCAACAAATAAATCATATTCCTATAAATAAATAATTATTCTTTTATGTTGTTCACCAACACTTCACTCAATTAACCTGTCCTCACCCAGCTTCATAATCCAATGGCAAAACAAGTGGTGAACTTTCCTCACGATCTGATCAAGGACGTATATGGTAGCAAAGAAATATGGTGCAGCATTGTTAGAGTGCTAAGGAAGTGGACAGTAGCTAAGAAGTCCCCAGTGGGAAGTTAATATAATTTTGTTTGACGAAAATGTTAGTAAATAATTATATTATTTTGTTCATTGAAAAAAATATCTACAGTGAACTCATTTCATCGTATTTTATGCAACCAAGGTGATAGGATTGAAGTTTCACTTGCTCATAAAGGACAAATATAAAGATATGTCAAAGATTTAGTAGAGGGTGGGGTTTACTAATTTGATAATTTTGAAGTTGTGGACAATGACGATGACAATATCAAAACTTATGACCACCCTTGCAAAATTATATTCCATGCAATGACATTTTTCAGGAGCATGATTTGTCAATTCTCCTATATGCATTTAACTTTGTTCCAATCAAGAACATTGCCAGCAACAATGCCAAAAACAATGAATTAGTTGGTGAGCATTCCTTTCCTATATTATTTTTTGTTGAATTAAAATATCAATTAATGAGTGACATGATATAAAATTGTGTGGATTAATTGAATGATAGAAAAAATTAAGGAATTAGGACATCTAAAATCGTAAATTTTATTGCATATAGAATTAAAAGATGATTCTAATGTCCATTATGAGATCCAAAAATATTCAATTATATCAGATTTGTACATATTAAATTAAATACGATGCATCATAATTAAATAAAAATTCAATTGGACAATCAAATAGAGAAATTAAAATCCCCATTCCCATTTCAAACTATATGGATTAATTGAATGGTAGAGAAAATTAAGGAAACCTATAAATTAAAATCAAGGTAATGAAGTAAATTGATTTTCATATGATTATCAATCAACTATTAACTATATTCTTGAAAACTTGTAATACTCAATTCATTTAAAAATGGATCGTGTATGATATTATCAATTTAGATATATTCAATTAATGATCTTTGAATAGTATCTTGATTGAGATTTAAATATATTGAATTAAATGAGAGTTTAATTGGAGACTCAAATGAAAAAATTAATAATTAATTTTAAATTTGAATAATATCTCAATTGGGATTTGAATATATTGAATAAAACAGGGAGCATCATAATTAAATGATATGTTAATCGGAGGCTTAAATGGAGAAATAAATAAATAATTTCAAATTTTTGTCTATTTTTTCTAAATTCTGCATCTCTAATTTAAATCCCATTTGAATAAATAAAAAAACACACTACTATAAGAGGTGAATCTTGAGCCACCTTAAATAATATAATTTATTAAAATTATAAATCTAATCAAATATGTTTTTTGTTGTTAAGAATCTAATCAAATGTGTTAATCCATGCATGGTACGGGGAAGAAATTTCTAATTGCTTTTAATAAGTGTGTCTGAGAGGGGAAAAAACAGCTGGATCCTACAGAAACAAACACAAACAATGCAAGTCCATAGGCCCAAACCTCAAATTAAGGGACAATTAAAAAAGAGCAGAAAACATCCATAGGCCCAAACTGACCAAACAGTCTCTCCTCTAAAGTCCAATACGGAGCTTTCAGACCTCAGGATGCTGAAATTCATGAAACACAAAGGAAAGAATGCTTTTGTTATCAAGAAATATTTCCTCATATTCTTATTATAAGAATTTCCAACATGTTTATAATCTAATAAGCTTTATTTAAGGCATTATTTTTTTCACCCGTATCCCTAGCTAACTATAAAACTTGCAACTAACTAAACTCTTGTAACTAATGTCTTTTATTGAGATTAATTTTAATATTTCACAAAAAAACTATTTTTAAATAATTTCATTAATCCATTTGAAGTTATTATTAAGTATGAACAATAATAAGGACTGAACGGGGTACAATCAAAACGGCACAATACTATTTGAAGTCACAAAACCAGCAATGCGGAGATCAAGACGTCAAATCATGAGATGAGGTTATATCCATCAGTATTCAGCAATTTCAAGGCACATAGTATATAAAGATCAAACTAGCAACGCTGGTCAAATTAAACTCATGAAACCTTCATGGCTAAGGCGTAATGACTCATCTCTGAATTCCTATTTAAATTAAATTAAATAATTTAACTGAAAGATTAATCATAATAAATAGTAAAAAATTTTAAAATCATAAAATCAATATTATAATTAAAATGAATAAACTTATATCATCTACAATATCAATCTTTAACTTGAGCCTTAGATTCTATAAGTCTAGAAATAATAGTCAACTAGAAGTTCAAACGAAATCTCATATTTTCAAACTAACAAACTTATAAATCTTTCCAAAACAAGTTATGGAACTCCATTAATTAAAAGCCAATGTTTTCAAAAGAGTATCGCGTACAAGTTCTAGAGGCCTTCGGCCTTCTAATAGCACTCCCATCAAATAGCAGGAATCAGAATATTAGTTTACAAAGTCAAAGTAAATTAGCCTTATGTGACAATATATAATAAATCAGCATATAAAATAAAAGGAGGGAGGCTATACTTAGTATTTATATATAAGAATTTGTTTGAGTCATAAAGGAATTTGTTTATGTAAATAGTAGCATATAAAAAATTAAAATCAATAGTATGCAAACTTAGATCAATGATATACAATTAGGATTCGTGATATATAATAAAATATCATATGCAATTAGGCATCCTCAAAATCCAATTAGAATCAGGCATATGCAACTTTGGATTAACAATATGCAATTACAATCTATGACATGCAATAAAGTCTCATATGCAACTAGGTATATCTACATATGTAATTATAATCACCGATATACAACTTTAGATAAATTATATGTAATTAGGATCCGTGATATGCAATAAAATACCATATGTAATTGGGTATCCACAATATGCTATTAGAATAATTAATATACAAGTTTAGATCAACAATATGCAATTAGGATCCGTGATATGCAATAAGATACCATACATAACTAGTATCCACCATATGCAATTAGAATCCATGATATACAAGTGAGGATCCATCATATGCAATTAGGATATCTAATATGCAATAAGATTCTATATGTAACTAGATATCCATCATATACAATTAGGATCCGTGGCCTATAAAAAAAAAAAAGGATCCGTGATATGCAAGTGAAAATCTGTTATATGCAATTAGTATCCTTTAGGATAATATAGTCCTTTTCCTACCAATACTTGAGGGGTCCACACCTTTAAATTTATTACAGGTCTTATTTCTCAATTAATTTCTCAAAAATGGTACTTTTAACCAATTTTTTCTAAAAAAATTAATCGCAGACCCAAAAAAAGCCATATTCCAACGCGCCTTTACTTGCTTAGGTTATAAAGATATTTATGCATAGGCATAGCTGTACGAGTCTAACTGATGTCAAAAAAGTATAGGCCTAACCAAAAAAAAATTTGTGCGGTGTATTCTATTCTCTAACAGTTTACTTTCATAAACAAAAATAAAATTTATGTCTATTATAAATTTTTTAAAATCAAAATTTTTTAAGAATATTCATTTTTATTAATAAGAACTAAAAAAATGTTATCTTTGGTATGACAGTATTAATATATTGGCAGAATTATAATCAAATCTCAAAAAAAGAAACTTATTACAAAACAAGTCCCAAAAGTTATTATTTCCTATTCTGAAACTTGTTATTATAAGTTGTTTAGGTTGTTATTACTTTTTAGTAATTATTTTTTTTTAGGACCTCATTGTAATTTTTCCTAATATATCTTGCCACTTATTTGTTTTGTTTAAAAAATTTTATATCATTATTTTGTTCTTATTGTTATATGCAATATATTTATTATATAATTAAGAATTATATTATTTTTGTTATGACCAGTCTGATCTTGGTTTAACTTCTATCTAACCTACTAACTCTTGATCTATTATCTCAACTGGTTCATTAACCGGTTTGATTTTTAGTTTCTTGGTTTTATCTACTCAAGCAATGTCCAAGTGGATCAGTAGAGTAGTGATACAGTTAAAAGTTTATTAGATTTTGAAAAAAATTGATGCGATTTAAGATTTTTTCTAGTTTAATAATATATATTGTAAGTTGCTTGTAAATAAAAGGGAGAATTACTATAAACTCTTAAGAAATTAAATGAAATAACAGCTAAAAAATTCTAATAATAAGTAAGAAGTTGTTGTTTTTTTATCCTATAACTTGTTATTTTGAATTTCTCAACTATTATTGAGACTTTTTAATGATTATATTATTTTTTTTGAGATTTTATTCTAATTCTCCTAAGATGGAATAAAAGAAGGATACATTTATATGGAATTATAACTATTTATTATGATCCATGCTTCTGTTCGTAGGGTGGGCAGTTGAAACTTGGTAGGAAGAGGCCCCTTTCAGTTTGGGGTCTCAGCACCAATGGAATTGGACCTCACTTGATAAGTAGCTTTCATAGACCACCCACAATTAGCCACGTATTTGGACATCCTTTATGGATATGGCCAACGTGTAGCTTTCGTAGACCTCCCACAATTAGCCACGTATTTGTGCATCTTTTATACATGCGACCCATGCATGACGTGCCCATGTTACCAAGAACACGTTCGATGCGTATCACCGCCATGCTTATCGTTGTAGTAAAATTTAAATCATTTAAACACAGTTTCAATAATTTAGACTTAAAATTTTCAACTAGTAACTTTTAAATAAAAATTATTTTTTAAAAAACTTACAGTTAAGAGATTATATTTATTTTGAATTATGTACCTATTAAGAAAAATATTTTTCAAAAAAAATTAAATATTAAATCTCAGCCGTTGATATTAAATTTGAATGGTTGAGATTTTGTAAGTATTATGATACTCATCATTACGATAGGCATTGAAATTAGTTGCAGTTTGTAACTATGTGGTTTTTAATAGCATGGCTGTGTCTTTGTGTGGTTTCAAATAGTTTCAATTTAAAGTATAGGGTGGCATGAGAAAATTGAGAAAAAGTTTCTCATTAAAAATTTTATTAGTTAGAAAGACTTATTGATAAATTCTCGTATACAAAAAATATTCACACTCTAATTTGGGTCCTTTTTACCATAAACAAGGCGAAAATGGACATGGTTCTAATGTGATCTGCGTACTCATTTTTCTCAATCTTTGTTGAGTATGACTTTTATCAATGTTTCCCGTCTTTAGTTCTTGAAGCATGTCTTCTACACGATTTTATTGGAGAGGAATTGAAGTTCCTTGGTTAGATGTGAAAGTTGCAGTAATTAACTTCATATTCATTAAGTATAATCAAAAGCCCAAAACACAACATAGATATAGACAGACTAACAAAGGTACATAAATCAATATTATTGTTGACACTGGAAGCGTTCACAGGGCTTGCTCTCCAGGGAATATGATTTTATGCTTTAAGTAAAAAGCTTTGACAGGATTAAGGTAGCTTGTTCCTGAACTGTCTCCCACGCCATAATCACATGTTGTTCCTCAGTTAATGTGGCACCAATCGCGCACCTAATCACAAAAGCTCCGTCGACCTTACCATGAGTCATAAACACTTTGCCTGAACCGTTGATTAAATCCAGCAATTTACTGTTGATTTCGTTCACAAGATGTTCATCATCATCGTTTATGATTTTCCCGTTGAGCTCATGATCACTAATACCATTACGACAGGGTTTCTTGGTGATGATCACTGACGGTGAAACCCTAAAGCAAACCAGAGAAAAATACCTTGGCACAAATACCTCAAACCTCTTATCCTGCTTCACAAGGTTTTCAAAAGTTTTGGCCATTTTCACATGCTTGCGGAGGAAGTTTCTGAGGCTGTCCAGGCCATAGCTGCGAAGCACAAACCATAGTTTCAGGGACTGAAATTTCCTGCTTAATGCTATCTGCCAATCTTTGTAGTCGATCACTTGGCTTGATTCTGAAGCTTTGTTTCTCAGGTAATGAGGATTTGTTGAGAGGGAATTTGTCAAAGAAGAAGAATCTTTCACCCAAAGGCAACAACAAGTCAAATTAGTGAAAAACCATTTATGTGCATTGAAGCTAAACGAGTTGACCCCTGCAATTCCATCAATGAAATGCCTGAACTCAGGGCAAATAAGGGCCCCACCTGCATAAGCAGCGTCCACATGGACCCAAATGCCATACTCCTTTGCCACGTCACCTAATGGGCCAATAGGATCAACAGCAGTAGTTGTCGTAGTTCCCACAGTGGCACAAAGAAAACAAGGAACCAGCCCATTTTCCGCGTCCTTGGTTACTGCAGAACGGAGTGAATGTGGTGACAAAGCGAATGAACCTGACTTGTTGGTTTTGATGACCCTGAGATTTTCTGGGTGGATTCCTGCCACATGAGCAGCTTTTTGAAAAGCACTATGAGTTTGATCAGACCCATAAACGACAAGCTTCTTTAGGTTCTCCTTCCCCACATGGCGAAGCTTTTCATCTCTTGCAGCCACAAGGGTACACAAAATGGCCTCACAGGTTGTCGCTAACAAAACGCCGCCTCCAACGTTACTTGAAAAAAGAAAACTCTCTGGGAGTTTCAGAGCTTGTCCAAGCCAATCCATGACGATGCTTTCAAGTTCAGTCGCAGCAGGTGATGAAATCCAATTGAACCCGACAACACCAAACCCCATGCTTAACATCTCGCCCATGAAACCTGCGGTACTGCTACTGCTGGGGAAGTACGCAAAGTAGTTAGGACTCTGCCAATGTGTGATTCCTGGGACGATGTGGTCTTGAACATCCCGGAGTATGGTTTCAAAGGTTTCAGGTTTACTTGGAGCAGAGGATGGCAGCATTTTTCGGAGGTAACCAGGTTGAACTTGGCTCAGAACTGGGAAGTTAGCCACATTACGATAATAATCAACGAGTGAGTCAATCATCATGTAACCTTGCCTCTTGAATTCGTCTAGGTCGAGGGGATTCATATTGATATTGGTGTGGAACTTGAATTTGTGTGCCGTAATTATAGTACGTTAGAATGTGTTTTGCCCCCATAGCGCATATATATGCATTCGCACGTCTAGTGGGGACACGTGGAGCGGAACCTCTCCTGTGCCTTTCCTTCCGGAGCGGAAACTCTCCTATGGCTTCCCCTCCTCTTACCAACCTCTTACCTAATCCTCACCCTCCATCTCATCTATGGCCAAAATAAAACGTCCAAATGTGATATGCGCTGCGAAAAAAAAAAAAAGTACTCCTCTGGTCCTTAATATAGGACTCAATTGTTGAGTTGGTTTTGGTCTAAATGTAAGACCATTTCTCATATTTATCAATTTTCTCTAAATTACCCTTATGGATACTCCCTCAACTATAATCAAGTAGGAGAGGAAGATGGGGTATTAAGAAAGATAATTATGGTATTTTAAGAAAAACGTGTTACATTTTTTGTAATTAACTAACTTACCTAATTTCCTTAATGTAATCAAATTAGTTAAATAGGTCTTATATTAAGGACAGGAGGAGTATAAAGTAGTTCAAATTAGATTATGTATTTAAATATTGAACTGATATGGTTTCCTTTAATTAATTTTCTCTGCTGCTTGCCCATACCAAAAAAATATATAAAATAGTTTAAATTAGATTATGTATTTAAATATTGAACTGGTATGATTTTCTTCAATTAATTTTCTCTGCTGCTTACCCATACCAAAGAAGTATATAAAATAGTTTTTAAATATTGAAATGATATGGTTTCCTTTAATTAATTTTCTCTGCTGCTTACCCATACCAAAGGAATATATAAAATAGTTTTTAAATATTGAACTGATATGGTTTCTTTTAATTAATTTTCTCTGCTGCTTACTCATACCAAAGAAATATATAAAATAGTTTAAATTAAATTATGTATTTAAATATTGAACTGATATGGTTTCCTTTAATTAATTTTCTCTGCTGCTTATTCATCATTTTTATTTATTTAAAGGGGCAACTAAAAAGAATAGTATACGCAGCGCACATCAAATCTGGGCATTTCATTTTGGCCGTGGATGAGATGAAGGGTGGGGACTGGGGAAAATGTTGGTAAGAGCCTAAGAGGAGGGGAAGGCATAGGAAAGGTTCCACTCCGTGGGCACACGCGGCTACTTTTTCCTCTTGCCCACGTTTTTGTCGTGCTTTAAATTCATTTTGTTGTCGGCTACCAATGCTTTGAAATGATTTATATTACTCGAATCCTATTTATAAGAGCTAGTTGACTAATTTGAGAAAATTAAGGAAAGAAATTAAGTTAATTATTTGTAATAAATAGATGCTGTTTTTTTAAAATATCCTTACTAATTAAGTGTATTGGTTAGAACTATTATTGTTAAAAAGACTATCTTAAAAAAAATACATAAATATGAGAAATATAGTGGATTGAGATCTTATATTTAGGATCAAAATAAAAGTCAAAAAGGTCTTATATTAAGAACCGAAGTAGTATAATGTAAACCACTCAAATTTATGTAGTATTTTAATTTAAATGTTAGAATTCAAATATATCTAAATTCATAAAATTTGGCTTGAAAAAAAAATTATTCGCTCACTTATTAATTTTTCCAAACCACACGTATTAATTAATTGCATATATTAATCTATGCAATCAATGAATGGTTTTCCATGTAAAAAATTCAAACACTACTACAAAAAAAATTAATTTTCATTTGTTTGGAAAGTTGGAGAAGAAAAGCCTTAATACTGCCTGACTTGTCTTAGCAGATGAGTATGGCAACACGATACTCTACCTTACATTATTACTAAAAAGGCGGCGTGAGTATAGAGGTGGTTGGAATTCGGTTTGGGGTCTCAATCCCAAACAAATAGAATGAAAATGAGGTCTCATTTGATAAGATTTTTTTTTTTAAACCTTGACTCATGCAACTGTGATATTCTCTGAAAACGATTTGACCTCTCTATCTCATATTTAAGGACAAAATATATGTTTAGTGTCATGTTAATCCACAAAACCACGACTCAAGTTTCAAATTATATGTGACTGTTAATATATAGTTCGATTATTTAATAGGTTCCGAAAATACTCATTGCTTATTACTACTTCCCATCCTAATTATAAAATCTTGTTTATAGACTATAAATGAGGTCTTATAATTAAGATCGGAGGTAATACTTTTCAGTTCAAAATATAAGCTAAACTTTGTCGGATTGGTTTGATTTTTTTTATAAGATAACATTTACTTTTTTCTAAACATTTAATGAGATTTTCCAATTTTACCCCACATATATTCTTTTTTTTTTCATCTTTGATTCATTTATTGCATCTTTTACTTATTCTCTTCATTAATAAGGGCTTATTTGAAAAAAAAACATTCCTTGCATATTTATTATTTTAAACTGATTTTAATTAATTTGTTGATAAATGTAAATAGATAAAATTCAGCTTATATTTTGAACCGGAGAAAGTATATTGTTGTTGACGTCGTCATTAATATCATCACCAATAGATAATGGTTGAGTCGCATGGTTCAAGCGATGCAATAATAATGACTTGTTAAGAATTTTAATCATCAAATAAAATATGTTTTCTCAAATGTTAATCGCATGGAGTTTGAGGAATCGTCAAAATTTATATGTGGGACTTGCTGTAAATTATATATATATATATATAGAATAATTTATAGCAAGTTATATTATTTAAAATTATGAAAAAGCATGACTTATTTTATAAATTTGTGTAATACGTAGTAACTATCAATGTTAACTTCAATAATAATATAAAAGCTATACGTCCAACATGTTCACTGGCGCTTCCAACCGGTGACTTGTCGGATGCAATCATAATGCCGTCATGATGACGCCAAGGCTTTAAGGGGCTGTTTGGTTTGAGGGGATGATGGGGGAGGAAGGGAGCAGGGGAGTTTCCACTGCCTACTACTTCCAAACCCAGACTCAGCGTCACATGTTTTTTGAAGGGATCCAGCGTCCAACTACCCGCTTCTGCCAAAAGAAGGAACGAAGGATATTTAATGATTTTTTATTTGATTTAGGAAAAGAAAGAAAAGAATAGTAATAATTATTTTATCATTTTATCTATACATATAAATTTATATTTTTATTTATATATTATATAAATTAATTTATATCTTGATTCAAATCATGTAATTTAATAAAAATTTAGTCTTATCATATAAATATTTATATTTAAAAATTGGTACAATAATTTTTTAGTCCAATTGATACAATGATATGTTTTAAATAATCAAATTAATAAATTTTATACGCTCTAAAAATTTGAAATTTTTATTCTCTTTCAGTTTTTCCCCCCTTTACCAGCTTGAAAATATATTTATTTAACAAAATAATATATTTTTAAAAATTAATTAATTGTATAATAATATAATTTTTCATTGTAATAATATTTTTATCTTAAATTAGTTTTTATTATAATAATACTTATTTTTAATTTTTTACTTATGATAATATACTTTTATTTGAAATAAATTTTATAATAATATGTTTGATGAGCATTAATGGAATATCGTAAAAATATAAGACAAAACAGTCAAGAATTTTAGCTCCTCTCTAAAAAAAATCCCCAATTTCAATAGAAGCTAAATTTGAGTCCCCTCTCCTTCGAAATTTCTCACCAAATGAGGGGAAGGCTCATTTTCCTTCGGCCCCTCTCCCACCTTCCTCAAATAGGCTTTTGTGTTCTAATTTGAGCATAATTACTCTAATTTGAGCCCTTTAGTTTTTTCCCTAAAAAGGCCAAAAGGGACAGGTTTCTAACCTGATTTGCCATCTCATTTCTATTAATCAATGTTGAGTATGACTTCTATCAATGTTGAATACCCTTCAAGGACATAGGGTTTTGATTTACACGTATGGAGAACATGTTTCTTGGAATGATCAGATTGAGTTATTATTATTGGCTTTAACATAGACGTCATTGGCTTATGAACTTGCTTGAAGCCTGTTCATGCCTTTAGTGTCATTGTGAACTACAAAACCGGGACTCAAGTTTCAAACTGCATATGACTGCTAATGGTTCGATTGTTTAATAGGTTCCATAAATATTCATTGTTCCTTGTTATTATTTTTTCCATGTGAGCTTTTGGGTGAGATTACGTATTTGGATTGGCTTCTCAGAAGCATTTTCGTATAAGTTAAGATATTTATTTTGTATATCAAAAAATTACTTATAAAAAGTTAGTCTAAACACTCTCAAATTTGTAGGATTCTCTAGCAGTTAATGAACGGCTAAATAGTTAACCTCTTATAAAAATGGAGGTTGGATAAAGGGGTGTGGTTGTTTGTACTTTCATGTTGTGATGGAAAAAAGAGAAGGTGTTATCCCTTTGCTTCAAAATTTTAAAATATAAGGTGTTTTCTAGAAGAAATTATTAGTTCATATAAAGATTCTTAATACATGATCTAATTATTGAGGTGATTTTGGTTAGAAATGTGAGACTTTTTTCTCATATTTATCAGTTTTTTCTAAATTATTCTTATGAATACTCCCTTAATCATAATCAAGTAGAAGAGGGGGAGGATATTAAAAAAATAATTATAGTATTTTAGAAAAAACATGTTCTATTTTTTATAATTAACTGACTTACTTAATTTGATTAATCTAATCAAATTAGTTAAATAGGTATTATATCAAGGAGGAGTATTAATTACAGAAAATCAATGAGTGGACCAAAACTGATTATGTACCAGAAAGAGACTTTACATGAAAACGTGATTTTTTTCCCTTCTTGATCTCGCTTTGTTCTGCTTTCAATTTATTCTGCTGGTTGCTACTGTGCTTTCAAATGTTTTATATAATTTCAACCATTCAAATTTATGTAATATTTTAATTAAAATGTTGTAATTCAAATATATATAAATTCATAAAAATTGTTTTTTCCCTGTAAAATCAGGCAGCTAAGAGCATAAAACTATCTTATTTTGCTTTTGCCTCTCGAAGTCAAACTCGTCAAACTTTATTCTTCAATCTTAATCTTCTCAAATGTAAATTTTTTTAGAATAATTATCTAAATAGATATTTTTTTCCACAAAACTTGTTCAAACTAAAAACAAAATCAAACAAGGCCTGAATTTTTTTTTAATCTTTATAGCTTTAATTCGATTGGTACCCAGACTTAGGGATGTTTGTATTAGCTTCTTAGAGGTGATTTTACGGAACCCAAGATAAATCTATGAAAAGAATTTTGTCTTAATTTATGTAGAAGTATTTTTTAAGTGTTTTTGAGGATTCCCAAACACCCTCCTTACACTTTAGTTTGGTACAACTCAATGCCTATTTCTTGATTATATTACTTCTTTAAGATTTTATTACGGTTCTCCTTAAATAAAATAAAAGAAGGATATATTTAGATAGAATTTATTTATTTTGATCCATGCGTCTGTTAATAGGGTGGGCAGTAGAAAGGTGGTAGGAAGAGGCCACTTTCAGTCTGGGGTCTCAATACGAATAGAATTGGACCTCAAGTAGCTTTCATAGACCACCCACAACTAGCCACGTATTGGCACATCATTTATATATATGGCCAACATAACGACCCATGCTTCCAAGGAACATTCCTGTGCTCATCTTGGTAGTCATTTGCAGTAAAACTCAAACCATTCAAATACAATTTTAATAGTTTAAATTTAAAATTTTTAAATAAAAATTATTTTTTAAAAATACTTACAGTTAAGATTTATATTTATTTTAAATTATATACCTATTAAAGAAAAATATTTTTATAAAACAAAAACATTAAATATTAAATCTAAATCATCCACATTAAATTTGAATGGTTGAGACTTGGTGAGTATTATAGTACTCGTCATTACGATAAGCACAGAAATTGGTTCCAGTTTGCAACTATGTGGTTGTTAATAGTATTGCCATGTCTTTATAGAATCAGTTTGAGTACTCATAATCTTGATGAGCATTATAAACTCATTAGACTTAGACTGTCTATATCTGATTTGAATTATTCAGATTTAAAATTTTTAACTAGTTATTTTTAAATAAAAAACTATTTTTGAAAGAATAATAGTTTATAGATTATCTCTATTTAGATTCTATATATATTAAAATAATTACTTTGAATAAATATAAAAAAATCAAATATGAACAATCTAAATGAGATATAGACGTTCCATATCTGATGAGTTTACAATGCTTATTAAAGTATGAGTACTAAAACTAGTTCTGTGTCTTTGTGATCTCAAAATTTCCATTTAAAGTAGAGGGTAACATGAGAAAATTGAGAAAAAGTTTATCTCATTAAAAAGTTTATTACCGAGAAAGACTAGTTGATAAGTTCTCATATACAAAAAATATTCAGGCTCTAATTCGGGTCCTTTTTACCCTAAAATTGACGTGTTTATAATGTGATTTGCCAACTAATTTTTATTAATATGACTTCTCTCAATGTTTCATGTCTTTAGTTCTCGAGTCATGTCTTCTTCACGATTTTGTTGGAGAGGAACTGAAGTTCTTTGGCTAGATGTGAAGATTGCTGTAATTAACTTCATAATATATTAAGCATAATCAAAACCCCAAACACAACATAGATATAGATAGAACAACAAAGGTACATAAATCAATATTATTGTTGACACCGCTCAAAATGCTTGCTCTCCAGGGAATATGATTTTATGCTTTAATTAAAAAGCTTTGAGAGGATTGAGGTAGCTCGTTCCTGAACTGCCTCCCACGCCATAGTCACGTGTTGCTCCTCAGTTAATGTGGCACCAATCGCACACCTAATCACAAAAGCTCCTTCAACCTTACCGTGAGTGATGCACACAATTTAAACAGTGAGTCATAAACACTTTGCCTGAACCGTTGATTAAATCCAGCAATTTACCGTTGATTTCATTCACAAGATGTTCATCATCATCGTTTATGATTTTCCCGTTGAGCTCATGATCACTAATACCGTGACGAAAGGGCTTGTTGGTGATGATCACTGATGGTGAAACCCCAAAGCAAACCAGAGAAAAATACCTTGGACAAATACCTCAAACCTCTTATCCTGCTTCACAAGGTTTGCAAAAGTTTTGGCCATTTTCACATGCTTTCTGAGGAAGTTTCTGAGGCTGTCCAGGCCATAGCTGCGAAGCACAAACCATAGTTTCAGGGACTGAAATTTCCTGCTTAATGCCATCTGCCAATCTTTGTAGTCGATCACTTGGTTTGATTCAGAAGCTTTGTTTCTCAGGTAATGAGGATTTGTTGAGAAGGAATTTGTTAAAGAAGAAGAGTCTTTCACAAGTCTAATTAGTGAAAAATCATTTATGTGCATTGAAGCTAAACGAGTTGACCCCTTCAATTCCATCAATGAAATGCCTGAACTCTGGGCAAATAAGGGCCCCACCTGCATAAGCAGCGGCCACATGGACCCGAATGCCATAATGCTTTGCCACATCACATAATGGTCCAATAGGTGGCACCACAAATAAAACAAGGAACCAGTCCATTTTCCGCGTCCTTGATCATTGCACAACGGAGCGAATGTGGTGAAGAAGCAAATGAACGTGACTTGTTCCTTTTGATGACCCTGAGATTTTCTGGGTGGATTCCTGCCACATGAGCAGCTTTTTGAAAAGCACTATGAGTTTCATCTGACCCATAAACGACAAGCTTCTTTAGATTCTCCTTCCCCATATGGCGAAGCTTTTCATCTCTTGCAGCCACAAGGGTACACAAAATTGCCTCACAGGTTGTCGCTAACAAAACGCCACCTCCAACGTTACTTGAAGAAAGAAAACTCTCTGGGAGTTTCAGAGCTTGTCCAAGTCAATCCATGACGATGCTTTCAAGTTCAGTCGCAGCAGGTGATGAAATCCAATTGAACCCGACAACACCAAACCCTGTGCTTAACATCTCGCCCATGAAACCTGAGATGCTGCTGCGGCTGGGGAAATATGCAAGTAATTAGGACTCTGCCAATGTGTGATTCCTGGCACGATGTGGTCTTGAACATCCCGGAGTATGGTTTCAAAGGTTTCAGGTTTACTTGGAGCAGAAGATGGCAACGTTTTTCGGAGGTAACCAGGTTGGACTTGGCTCAGAACTGGGAAGTTAGCCACATTACGATAATAATCAACGAGTGAGTCAATCATCATGTAACCTTGTCTCTTGAATTCGTCTAGGTCGAGGTGATTCATGTTGATATTGCTGTGGAATTGAATTTGCGGGCTGTAATTAAAGTATGTTAGAAGATGTGTTTCCCCCATACCACACACACACAGCATTCGCACGTCTATGTGTTTTGGAGTGGGGACACGCTGCTACTTTTTCCTGTTGCTCACATTTTTCTCGTGCCTTAAATTCATTTTGTTGTCGGCTACCAATGCTTTCAAATGTTTTATATAATTTAAACCATTTAAATTTATGGAGTATTTTAATTCGAATGTTAGAATTCAAATGTGTAAATAAATTCATAAAATTTAGCTTGAAAATTTTTTTTTGTCTCGCTCACTTATTAATTTTTCCAAATTACACTTATTAATTAATTGCATATATTAATCTATGCAATCTATGAGCGGCTCCATATAACTAATTCAAACACTACTACAAAAAGATTCAGTTTCATCTGTTTTGAAAATCAGAAAAAAAAGCTTTAATACTTGTCTGACTTGTCCTAACTGATACGCATGGGAGCTTATACTCATCAATTTCTTGTAGCAGTCGTGTATGAGCCACTCATAATTGTCGATTTTGTTCCATACATATTTGTCTATTTTTCAGAATAGACGAATATGGGTGAATCATATTCCTTTGTTCTAAACATATGAATATGTAACTATTGTTTAAGTTTCTCTGTCAACGTTTCTCTCTGAATAGACTAAAAAAAGTCTCTAGAATAGATGAAAAATTGACTAGTTTTTAGTAGTGAAAGAACTATTCTTAAAAAACCAGCAAACTTTTTTCCCCAAATGGCGTACCAAATTTTCTTAATTTTATACAACTTATTATTCCGTCTTTATTATAAGATCCTTTTAACTAAATTATGCGGTTTAAGAAAACAGTTAAAATTAGTTAAAATTAATATGTACCAAATACAATTTTGTTTTCAAATATACCCATATATATAAATATGGTGGATGTAGAGAGTAATAGTGAGATAAATGAAGAAAGAGAATGTATTAAATGCATTAAACTAGGGCAAAATAGGTAATAATGTATTAGGCAAAATAGGTAATAATGATTAAATGCCTAGACAAACTCAAAAAAGATCTTATAGAAAGAGATAAACCCATTTAAAAAGTTGGATTTTATAATAAGAGACAGAGAGAGGATATTTTACTAGTTCTTACATCAGAGAGAGAGAGAGAGAGGAAGGGGGGAGAGAGAGGCAAACGATACTCTGCCTTGCATTATTATCAAAAAGCTAAGGCGGTGTAAATATAGAGGTGGTTGGAATTTGTTCAGTTTGGGGTCTCAATCCCAAATAAATAGAATGAAAATGAGGTCTCATCTGATAAGAATTATTTTTACCGTAACTCATGCAACTATGATATTTTTGAAATAACTGTCGATATTAACTTTAATAACATTTCTTCGGTTTTAAAAATAAAATCTCTTTTGTAATATAAATTATACTAAAAAAAACGTTTTATATTTAGGACTGAAAGAGTAATATAAAAGCTATATATCCAACATTCACTGGCCCTTCCAACTCGTGACTTGTCGGATGCAATTATAATGCCGTCATGATGACGCCAAGGCTTTAAGGGGCTGTTTGGTTTGAGGGGATGATGGGAGAGGAGGGGAGTAGGGGAGACCCGTTGGTTCACCAAACCCCGACTCGGCGTCACATGTTTTTTGATGGGGATCCAGTGTCCAACTACCCACTTCTTCCAAAAGAAGGAATGAAAGATATTTAATGATGTTTATTTGATTTAGGAGAAGAAGAGAAGGATAGTAGTAATTATTTTATCATTTTATCTATACATGTTAGTTTATATTTTTATTTATATGTTATATAAATTAATTTACATCTTGATTCAAATTACATAATTTAATAAAAATTTAGTCTTATCATATAAACATTTATATTAAAAATTGGTACAATAATTTTTAGTCCAATTTATATAATGATATGTTTTAAATAATCAAATTAAGAAATTTTATATGCTCTAAAAATTTAAAATTTTTATTCTCTTTCAGATTTTTCTTTTCCCAGCTTTAAAATATATTTTATTTAACAAAATCATATATTTTGAAAAATTAATTAATTGTATAACAAGATAATTTTTCATTGTAATAATATTTTTATTTTAAATTAGTTTTTATTATAATAATATTTATTTTAAAATTTTTAATTATGATAATATACTTTTATTTGAAATAAATTTTATAATAATATGTTTGATGAGCATTAATGGAATATCGTAAAAATATAAGACAAAACAGTCAAGAATTTTAGCTCCCCTCTAAAAAATCCCCAGTTTGAATAGGAGTTAATTTGAGTCCCACCTCCTTCAAAATTTCTCAACAAATAAGGGGAAGGATCATTTTCCTTCGGCCCCTCTCCCAACTTCCTCTTCAACTAAATAGGCTTTTGGGTTCTAATTTTTGAGCATAATTACTCTAATTTGAGCCCTTTAGTTTTTTTCCCCTAAAAAGGCCAAAAAGGACAGGTTTCTAACCTGATTTGCCATCTCATTTCTATTAATCAATGTTGAGTATGACTTCTATCAATGTTGAATACCCTTCAAGGACATAGGGTTTTGATTTACACGAATGGATAACATGTTTCTTGGAATGATCAGATTGAGTTATTATTATTGGCTTTAACGTAGACGTCATTGGCTTATGAGAACTTGCTTGAAGCCTGTTCATGTCTTTAGTGTCATTGTGAACTGCAAAACCGGGACTCAAGTTTCAAACTACATGTGACTGCTAATAGTTCGATTGTTTAATGGGTTCCATAAATATTCATTGTTCATTGTTATTATTTTTTCCATGTGAGCTTTTAGGTGAGATTGCTTTTTTGGATTAGCTTCTCAGAAGCATTTTTGTACAAGTTAAGATATTTATTTCATATATCAAAAAATTACTTATAAAAAGTTAGTCTAAACACTCTCAAATTTGTAGGATTCTCTAACAGTTAATGAACGGCTAAATAGTTAACCTCTTGCAAAAATGGAGGTTGGATCAAGGGGTGTGGTTGTTTGTACTTCCTTATTGTGATGGAAAAAAGAGAAGGCGTTATCCCTTTGCTTTGAAATTTTAAAATATAAGGTATTTTCTAGAAGAAATTATTAGTTCATATAAAGAGTTACTTCTCCGATTCTTAATATATGATCCAATTATTGAGGTGATTTTGGTCATAAATGTGAGACTTCTTTTTCATATTTATCGGTTTTTTCTAAATTATCTTATGGATACTCCCTTAATCATAATCAAGTAGAAGAAGGGAAAGATATTAAGGAAGATGATTATGATATTTTAGACAAAACATGTCTTATTTTATAATTAATTGACTTACTTAACATGATTATTCAAATCAAATTAGTTAAATAGGTATTATATTAAGGACCAAAGGAATATTAATTATAGAAAATCAATAAGCAGACCAAAACTGATTATGTACCAGAAAGAGACTTTATATGAACACGTGATTTTTTCCCCTTCTTGATCTCGCTTTGTTCTGCTTTCAATTTTTTCTGTTGGTTGCTACTGTGCTTTCAAATGTTTTATATAATTTCAACCATTCAAATTTATGTAATATTTTAATTAAAATGTTATAATTCAAATATATATATAAATCCATAAAATTGTTTTTCCCTATAAAATCAGGCAGCTAAAAGCATAACATAAATTTACTTTTGCCTCTCGAAGTCAAACTCGTCAAACTTTAGTCTTCAATCTTAATCTTCTCAAACATAATTTTTTAGAGTAATAATCTAAACAGATTTTTTTCCACAAAACTTGTTCAAACTAAAAACAAAATCAAACAAGGCGTGAGTTTTTTTTTTTTATGTTTATAGCTTTAATTTGATTGGTACTAAGAGCTAGAGATGTTTGGATTAGCTCCTGTTTTACGGAATCCAAGATAAATGTATAAAAAGAGTTTTGTTCCAACTTGTGTAAAAGTATTTTTTAAGTGCTTTTGAGGATTCCCAAATAGTTTCCATTTAAGTTTGGTACAACTCAATGCCTGTTTCTTGATTATATTACTTTTTTAAGATTTTATTACAGTTCTCCTTAAGTAAAATAAAAGAAGGATATATTTATATAGAATTATAATTATTTATTTTGATCCATACGTCTGTTAATAGGGTGGGCAGTAGAAAGTTGGTAGGAAGAGGCCACTTTCAGTCTGGGGTCTCAATGCGAATAGAATTGGACCTCAAGTAGCTTTCAAAGACCACCCACAATTAGCCACGTATTTGCACATCATTTACGTTATGGCCACCGTATAGCTTTGATATAATATATATATATAATATATATTTATATATATGGCCAACCCATTACGACCCATGTTTCTGAGGAACATCCCTGTGCTCGTCATGGGCAGCATGATAGTTATCATTGTAGTAAAATCAAACCGTTCAAATACAATTTTAATAGTTTAAATTTAAAAATTTTAAATAAAAATTATTTTTTTAAAAAACTTACAGTTAAGAGATTACATTTATTTTAAATTATGTACCTATTAAAGAAAAATATTTAAAAAAACAAAAACATTAAATATTAAATCTGAACCATCCACATTAAATTTGAATTGTTGAGACTTGGTGAGCATTATACTACTCATCATCACGATGAGCACAGAAACTAGTTCTAGTTTGCAACTATGTGATTGTTAGTAGTATGGCTGTGTCTTTGTAAAATTAGTTTCAGTACTCATCATCTTAATGAGCACTATAAACTCGTAACATTTGGATTGTTTATATCTAATTTAAATGGTTTAGATTCAAAATTTTTAACTAATTATTTTTAAATAAGAAAACTATTTTTGAAAGAATGATAGTTAAGAGATTATTTCTGTTTTAGATTCTATACATATTAAAGTAATTATTTTGAATAAATAAAAATAAAAATATTAAATATGGACCATCCAAATGAGATATAGACGTTCTAGATCTTATAAGCTTAGAGTGTTTATCAAAGTGATGAGCACTAAAACTAGTTCCGTGTTTTGGTGATCTCAAATAGTTTCCATTTAAAAGAAAATGAGAAAAAGTTTATCTCATTAAATTTTATTACTGAGAAAGACTGGTTGAAAATTTCTCATATACAAAAAATATTCATGCTCTCAATCGGGTCCTTTTTACCCTAAAGAAGGCGAAAATGGACATGTTTCTAATGTGATTTGCCAACTAATTTTTATTAATATGACTTCTATCAATGTTTCATGTCTTTAGTTCTCGAAGCATGTCTTCTTCACGATTTTTGGGAGAGGAACTGAAGTTCTTTGGTTAGATGTGAAGATTGCTGTAATTAACTTCATAATTTATCAAGTGTAATCAAAACCCCAAACACAACATAGATATAGATAGAATAACAAAGGTACATAAATCAATATTATTGTTGACACCGTTCAAAATGCTTGTTCTCTAGGGAATATAATTTTATGCTTTAATTAAAAAGCTTTGAGAGGATTGAGGTGGCTCGTTCCTGAACTGTCTCCCACGCCATAATCACGTGTTGTTCCTCAGTTAATGTGGCGCCAATCGCACGCCTAATCACAAAAGCTCCTTCAACCTTACCATGAGTCATAAACACTTTGCCTGAACCGTTGATTAAATCTAGCAATTTACTGTTGATTTCGTTCACAAGATGTTCATCATCATCGTTTATGATTTTCCCATTGAGCTCGTGATCACTAATACCATTACGAAAGGGTTTCTTGGTGATGATCACTGATGGTGAAACCCCAAAGCAAACCAGAGAAAAATACCTTGGCACAAATACCTCAAACCTCTTATCCTGCTTCACAAGGTTTTCAAAATTTTTGCCCATTTTCACATGCTTTCGGAGGAAGTTTCTGAGGTTGTCCAGGCCATAGCTGCGAAGCACAAACCATAGTTTCAGGGACTGAAATTTCCTGCTTAATGCTATCTGCCAATCTTTGTAGTCGATCACTTGGTTTGATTCAGAAGCTTTGTTTCTCAGGTAACACTGCTACGTCAATATACAGTTGCAGCGTTTTTTTTTTTTTTTTTCAGTTGGTAGCATTTTCAAAACGCTACAAGAATTAGTTCTACGGTTTGCTAATTTTACTAGCTGTAGTGCTTTTCAATGCAGCATTTATTTATTTTTTTTTTAAAAGAAAGATAAGCTGTAGTGCTTATTTGAAGAAGCGGAACAGCTGCTTTTTTTAAAAAAAAAATATATAATCCATTTTTAGGAGACCGCTATTCATCTCCCAGGCATTCTGTTGGTTGGTTTCTGTGAAAATTCATCTTCTTTCTTTCTGACTCTTCAATCTCCAGTATCTTCATATAGGAAAAACCTATAAAAGCAAAAGACAAAAACAGAACATGTTTCAATTTGAGTATACTTGCTCATAATATGTTGAAATCTTTGCTCTTTAAAGAAACACGCCCTAAAAAGATTCAAAGATTAAATCATTCCTGCACAACAACAAAGAACAACATTTTTTATTTAGCACTTGAAAGAAAAAACCGCACAGATGCTTAAAATTTCAAACTTGTACGAGAAATCAAACAAAAAGATAAACACAATTCCAAAAATTACATTTTTATGTTTCCAGATCTTCCACTAAGGGGCAAAAACACAAAGATTCACAAAGAATGATAAGTGATACCGGCAATCAAATGCAAATGTGAGAATGCAAAGAGGTTGAGAGTGAACCTGAATGTGACAAGATCAAGAAAGCCATAGAGTGGAGCGAAATGCCACAAGCGGAATGGAGGCATGAGAGAGAAAGATAGAGAAGATGGTGGGTTGAGAGAAAGAAGGAAAGCGTGAGAGTGAGAAGAAGAAAGGATGAAGACTTCTAGAAAGAAAGAAGAGAAGTGGAGAAGAGGAAAAGAGCAAGGAGGCTACAGGAAAGGAAAAGAAGGTAGGGTTAGAGTTGGCTTGAGGACATATTAGGTTAAAAAAAAAAAATTAAGCACATCCAGTGGCATTTGATTGACAAAGCGCTACGGGTGATTCTATTTTTCTCACAAAAAAAAAAACACCTATAGCTCATTCTTAAAAAAACACTACGGGAATTTTTTTTTAATTTCTTTTAGAAAATTAAAACTAAAACCAAACCCTCCATCACCGTATGTATCATTTGCTTTTTTGTTTTTAATGTTTTTCCACCTAAGATTCATATCCATATCATAAATATATTATGTATTATTAATACTGATATTTGTGGGCAAT
>NW_021636286.1:0-32554 GCF_004799145.2 Neltuma alba
TATATGCATTCGCACGTCTAGTGGGGACACGTGGAGCGGAACCTCTCCTGTGCCTTTCCTTCCGGAGCGGAAACTCTCCTATGGCTTCCCCTCCTCTTACCAACCTCTTACCTAATCCTCACCCTCCATCTCATCTATGGCCAAAATAAAACGTCCAAATGTGATATGCGCTGCTGAAAAAAAAAAAAAAAGTACTCCTCTGGTCCTTAATATAGGACCCAATTGTTGAGTTGGTTTTGGTCCTAAATATAAGACCCATTTCTCATATTTATCAATTTTCTCTAAATTACCCTTATGGATACTCCCTCAACTATAATCAAGTAGGAGAGGAAGATGGGGTATTAAGAAAGATAATTATGGTATTTTAAGAAAAACGTGTTATATTTTTTGTAATTAACTAACTAACTTACCTAACTTCCTTAATGTAATCAAATTAGTTAAATAGGTCTTATATTAAGGACAGGAGGAGTATAAAGTAGTTCAAATTAGATTATGTATTTAAATATTGAACTGATATGGTTTCCTTTAATTAATTTTCTCTGCTGCTTGCCCATACCAAAAAAATATATAAAATAGTTTAAATTAGATTATGTATTTAAATATTGAACTGGTATGATTTTCTTCAATTAATTTTCTCTGCTGCTTACCCATACCAAAGAAGTATATAAAATAGTTTTTAAATATTGAAATGATATGGTTTCCTTTAATTAATTTTCTCTGCTGCTTACCCATACCAAAGGAATATATAAAATAGTTTTTAAATATTGAACTGATATGGTTTCTTTTAATTAATTTTCTCTGCTGCTTACTCATCCCAAAGAAATATATAAAATAGTTTAAATTAAATTATGTATTTAAATATTGAACTGATATGGTTTCCTTTAATTAATTTTCTCTGCTGCTTATTCATCATTTTTATTTATTTAAAGGGGCAACTAAAAAGAATAGTATACGCAGCGCACATCAAATCTGGGCATTTCATTTTGGCCGTGGATGAGATGAAGGGTGGGGACTGGGGAAAATGTTGGTAAGAGCCTAAGAGGAGGGGAAGGCATAGGAAAGGTTCCACTCCGTGGGCACACGCGGCTACTTTTTCCTCTTGCCCACGTTTTTGTCGTGCTTTAAATTCATTTTGTTGTCGGCTACCAATGCTTTGAAATGATTTATATTATCTCGAATCCTATTTATAAGAGCTAGTTGATTAATTTGAGAAAATTAAAGAAAGAAATTAAGTTAATTATTTGTAATAAATAGATGCTGTTTTTTTAAAATATCCTTACTAATCAAGTGTATTGGTTAGAACTATTATTGTTAAAAGACTATCTTAAAAAAATACATAAATATGAGAAATATAGTGGATTGAGATCTTATATTTAGGATCAAAATAAAAGTCAAAAAGGTCTTATATTAAGAACCGAAGGTAGTATAATGTAAACCACTCAAATTTATGTAGTATTTTAATTTAAATGTTAGAATTCAAATATATCTAAATTTATAAAATTTGGCTTGAAAAAAAAATTATTCGCTCACTTATTAATTTTTCCAAACCACACGTATTAATTAATTGCATATATTAATCTATGCAATCAATGAATGGTTCCATGTAAAAAATTCAAACACTACTACAAAAAAAAATAATTTTCATTTGTTTGGAAAGTTGGAGAAGAAAAGCCTTAATACTGCCTGACTTGTCTTAGCAGATGAGTATGGCAACACGATACTCTACCTTACATTATTACTAAAAAGGCGGCGTGAGTATAAAGGTGGTTGGAATTCGGTTTGGGGTCTCAATCCCAAACAAATAGAATGAAAATGAGGTCTCATTTGATAAGATTTTTTTTTTTTTTTTAAACCTTGACTCATGCAACTGTGATATTCTCTGAAAACGATTTGACTTCTCTATCTCATATTTAAGGACAAAATATATGTTTAGTGTCATGGTTAATCCACAAAACCACGACTCAAGTTTCAAATTATATGTGACTGTTAATATATACTTCGATTATTTAATAGGTTCTGAAAATACTCATTGTTTATCACTACTTCCCATCCTAATTATAAAATCTTGTTTATAGACTATAAATGAAGTCTTATAATTAAGATCGGAGGTAATACTTTTTTCAGTTCAAAATATAAGCTAAACTTTGTCGGATTGGTTTGATTTTTTTTATAAGATAACATTTACTTTTTTTCTAAACATTTAATGAGATTTTCCAATTTTACCCCACATATATTCTTTTTTTTTTCATCTTTGATTCATTTATTGCATCTTTTACTTATTCTCTTCATTAATAAGGGCTTATTTGAAAAAAAAAAAACATTCCTTGCATATTTATTATTTTAAACTGATTTTAACTAATTTGTTGATAAATGTAAATAGATAAAATTCAGCTTATATTTTGAACCGGAGAAAGTATATTGTTGTTGACGTCGTCATTAATATCATCACCAATAGATAATGGTTGAGTCGCATGGTTCAAGCGATGCAATAATAATGACTTGTTAAGAATTTTAATCATCAAATAAAATATGTTTTCTCAAATGTTAATCGCATGGAGTTTGAGGAATCGTCAAAATTTATATTGTGGGACTTGCTGTGAAATATATATATATATATATAGAATAATTTATAGCAAGTTATATTATTTAAAATTATGAAAAAAGCATGACTTATTTTATAAATTTGTGTAATACGTAGTAACTATCAATGTTAACTTCAATAATAATATAAAAGCTATATGTCCAACATGTTCACTGGCGCTTCCAACTGGTGACTTGTCGGATGCAATCATAATGCCGTCATGATGACGCCAAGGCTTTAAGGGGCTGTTTGGTTTGAGGGGATGATGGGGGAGGAAGGGAGCAGGGGAGTTTCCACTGCCTACTACTTCCAAACCCAGACTCAGTGTCACATGTTTTTTGAAGGGATCCAGCGTCCAACTACCCGCTTCTGCCAAAAGAAGGAACGAAGGATATTTAATGATTTTTTATTTGATTTAGGAAAAGAAAGAAAAGAATAGTAATAATTATTTTATCATTTTATCTATACATATAAATTTATATTTATATTTATATATTATATAAATTAATTTATATCTTGATTCAAATCATGTAATTTAATAAAAATTTAGTCTTATCATATAAATATTTATATTTAAAAATTGGTACAATAATTTTTTAGCCCAATTGATACAATGATATGTTTTAAATAATCAAATTAATAAATTTTATACGCTCTAAAAATTTGAAATTTTTATTCTCTTTCAGTTTTTCCCCCCTTTACCAGCTTGAAAATATATTTTATTTAACAAAATAATATATTTTTAAAAATTAATTAATTGTATAATAATATAATTTTTCATTGTAATAATATTTTTATCTTAAATTAGTTTTTATTATAATAATACTTATTTTTAATTTTTTACTTATGATAATATACTTTTATTTGAAATAAATTTTATAATAATATGTTTGATGAGCATTAATGGAATATCGTAAAAATATAAGACAAAACAGTCAAGAATTTTAGCTCCTCTCTAAAAAAAATCCCCAATTTCAATAGAAGCTAAATTTGAGTCCCCTCTCCTTCGAAATTTCTCACCAAATGAGGGGAAGGCTCATTTTCCTTCGGCCCCTCTCCCACCTTCCTCAAATAGGCTTTTGTGTTCTAATTTGAGCATAATTACTCTAATTTGAGCCCTTTAGTTTTTTCCCTAAAAAGGCCAAAAAGGACAGGTTTCTAACCTGATTTGCCATCTCATTTCTATTAATCAATGTTGAGTATGACTTCTATCAATGTTGAATACCCTTCAAGGACATAGGGTTTTGATTTACACGTATGGATAACATGTTTCTTGGAATGATCAGATTGAGTTATTATTATTGGCTTTAACATAGACGTCATTGGCTTATGAACTTGCTTGAAGCCTGTTCATGCCTTTAGTGTCATTGTGAACTACAAAACCGGGACTCAAGTTTCAAACTGCATATGACTGCTAATAGTTCGATTGTTTAATAGGTTCCATAAATATTCATTGTTCCTTGTTATTATTTTTTCCATGTGAGCTTTTGGGTGAGATTACGTATTTGGATTGGCTTCTCAGAAGCATTTTCGTATAAGTTAAGATATTTATTTTGTATATGAAAAAATTACTTATAAAAAGTTAGTCTAAACACTCTCAAATTTGTAGGATTCTCTAGCAGTTAATGAACGGCTAAATAGTTAACCTCTTATAAAAATGGAGGTTGGATAAAGGGGTGTGGTTGTTTGTACTTTCATGTTGTGATGGAAAAAAGAGAAGGTGTTATCCCTTTGCTTCGAAATTTTAAAATATAAGGTGTTTTCTAGAAGAAATTATTAGTTCATATAAAGATTCTTAATACATGATCTAATTATTGAGGTGATTTTGGTTAGAAATGTGAGACTTTTTTCTCATATTTATCAGTTTTTTCTAAATTATTCTTATGAATACTCTCTTAATCATAATCAAGTAGAAGAGGGGGAGGATATTAAAAAAATAATTATGGTATTTTAGAAAAAACATGTTCTATTTTTTATAATTAACTGACTTACTTAATTTGATTAATCTAATCAAATTAGTTAAATAGGTATTATATCAAGGAGGAGTATTAATTACAGAAAATCAATGAGTGGACCAAAACTGATTATGTACCAGAAAGAGACTTTACATGAAAACGTGATTTTTTTCCCTTCTTGATCTCGCTTTGTTCTGCTTTCAATTTATTCTGCTGGTTGCTACTGTGCTTTCAAATGTTTTATATAATTTCAACCATTCAAATTTATGTAATATTTTAATTAAAATGTTGTAATTCAAATATATATAAATTCATAAAAATTGTTTTTTCCCTGTAAAATCAGGCAGCTAAGAGCATAAAACTATCTTATTTTGCTTTTGCCTCTCGAAGTCAAACTCGTCAAACTTTATTCTTCAATCTTAATCTTCTCAAATGTAAATTTTTTTAGGATAATTATCTAAATAGATATTTTTCTCCACAAAACTTGTTCAAACTAAAAACAAAATCAAAAAGGCCTGAATTTTTTTTTAATCTTTATAGCTTTAATTCGATTGGTACCCAGACTTAGGGATGTTTGTATTAGCTTCTTAGAGGTGATTTTACGGAACCCAAGATAAATCTATGAAAAGAATTTTGTCTTAATTTATGTAGAAGTATTTTTTAAGTGTTTTTGAGGATTCCCAAACACCCTCCTTACACTTTAGTTTGGTACAACTCAATGCCTATTTCTTGATTATATTACTTCTTTAAGATTTTATTACGGTTCTCCTTAAATAAAATAAAAGAAGGATATATTTAGATAGAATTTATTTATTTTGATCCATGCGTCTGTTAATAGGGTGGGCAGTAGAAAGGTGGTAGGAAGAGGCCACTTTCAGTCTGGGGTCTCAATACGAATAGAATTGGACCTCAAGTAGCTTTCATAGACCACCCACAACTAGCCACGTATTGGCACATCATTTATATATATGGCCAACATATAACGACCCATGCTTCCAAGGAACATTCCTGTGCTCATCTTGGTAGTCATTTGCAGTAAAACTCAAACCATTCAAATACAATTTTAATAGTTTAAATTTAAAATTTTTAAATAAAAATTTTTTTAAAAATACTTACAGTTAAGATTTTATATTTATTTTAAATTATATACCTATTAAAGAAAAATATTTTTATAAAACAAAAACATTAAATATTAAATCTAAATCATCCACATTAAATTTGAATGGTTGAGACTTGGTGAGTATTATAGTACTCGTCATTACGATAAGCACAGAAATTGGTTCCAGTTTGCAACTATGTGGTTGTTAATAGTATTGCCATGTCTTTATAGAATCAGTTTGAGTACTCATAATCTTGATGAGCATTATAAACTCATTAGACTTAGACTGTCTATATCTGATTTGAATTATTCAGATTTAAAATTTTTAACTAGTTATTTTTAAATAAAAAACTATTTTTGAAAGAATAATAGTTTATAGATTATCTCTATTTAGATTCTATATATATTAAAATAATTACTTTGAATAAATATAAAAAAATCAAATATGAACAATCTAAATGAGATATAGACGTTCCATATCTGATGAGTTTACAATGCTTATTAAAGTAATGAGTACTAAAACTAGTTCTGTGTCTTTGTGATCTCAAAATTTCCATTTAAAGTAGAGGGTAACATGAGAAAATTGAGAAAAAGTTTATCTCATTAAAAAGTTTATTACCGAGAAAGACTAGTTGATAAGTTCTCATATACAAAAAATATTCAGGCTCTAATTCGGGTCCTTTTTACCCTAAAATTGACGTGTTTATAATGTGATTTGCCAACTAATTTTTATTAATATGACTTCTCTCAATGTTTCATGTCTTTAGTTCTCGAGTCATGTCTTCTTCACGATTTTGTTGGAGAGGAACTGAAGTTCTTTGGCTAGATGTGAAGATTGCTGTAATTAACTTCATAATATATTAAGCATAATCAAAACCCCAAACACAACATAGATATAGATAGAACAACAAAGGTACATAAATCAATATTATTGTTGACACCGCTCAAAATGCTTGCTCTCCAGGGAATATGATTTTATGCTTTAATTAAAAAGCTTTGAGAGGATTGAGGTAGCTCGTTCCTGAACTGCCTCCCACGCCATAGTCACGTGTTGCTCCTCAGTTAATGTGGCACCAATCGCACACCTAATCACAAAAGCTCCTTCAACCTTACCGTGAGTGATGCACACAATTTAATCATTATCAGTGAGTCATAAACACTTTGCCTGAACCGTTGATTAAATCCAGCAATTTACCGTTGATTTCATTCACAAGATGTTCATCATCATCGTTTATGATTTTCCCGTTGAGCTCATGATCACTAATACCGTGACGAAAGGGCTTGTTGGTGATGATCACTGATGGTGAAACCCCAAAGCAAACCAGAGAAAAATACCTTGGACAAATACCTCAAACCTCTTATCCTGCTTCACAAGGTTTGCAAAAGTTTTGGCCATTTTCACATGCTTTCTGAGGAAGTTTCTGAGGCTGTCCAGGCCATAGCTGCGAAGCACAAACCATAGTTTCAGGGACTGAAATTTCCTGCTTAATGCCATCTGCCAATCTTTGTAGTCGATCACTTGGTTTGATTCAGAAGCTTTGTTTCTCAGGTAATGAGGATTTGTTGAGAAGGAATTTGTTAAAGAAGAAGAGTCTTTCACAAGTCTAATTAGTGAAAAATCATTTATGTGCATTGAAGCTAAACGAGTTGACCCCTTCAATTCCATCAATGAAATGCCTGAACTCTGGGCAAATAAGGGCCCCACCTGCATAAGCAGCGGCCACATGGACCCGAATGCCATAATGCTTTGCCACATCACATAATGGTCCAATAGGATCAACAGCAGTAGTAGTGGTGGTTCCCACAGTGGCACAAATAAAACAAGGAACCAGTCCATTTTCCGCGTCCTTGATCATTGCACAACGGAGCGAATGTGGTGAAGAAGCAAATGAACGTGACTTGTTCCTTTTGATGACCCTGAGATTTTCTGGGTGGATTCCTGCCACATGAGCAGCTTTTTGAAAAGCACTATGAGTTTCATCTGACCCATAAACGACAAGCTTCTTTAGATTCTCCTTCCCCATATGGCGAAGCTTTTCATCTCTTGCAGCCACAAGGGTACACAAAATTGCCTCACAGGTTGTCGCTAACAAAACGCCGCCTCCAACGTTACTTGAAGAAAGAAAACTCTCTGGGAGTTTCAGAGCTTGTCCAAGTCAATCCATGACGATGCTTTCAAGTTCAGTCGCAGCAGGTGATGAAATCCAATTGAACCCGACAACACCAAACCCTGTGCTTAACATCTCGCCCATGAAACCTGAGATGCTGCTGCGGCTGGGGAAATATGCGAAGTAATTAGGACTCTGCCAATGTGTGATTCCTGGCACGATGTGGTCTTGAACATCCCGGAGTATGGTTTCAAAGGTTTCAGGTTTACTTGGAGCAGAAGATGGCAACGTTTTTCGGAGGTAACCAGGTTGGACTTGGCTCAGAACTGGGAAGTTAGCCACATTACGATAATAATCAACGAGTGAGTCAATCATCATGTAACCTTGTCTCTTGAATTCGTCTAGGTCGAGGTGATTCATGTTGATATTGCTGTGGAACTTGAATTTGCGGGCTGTAATTAAAGTATGTTAGAAGATGTGTTTCCCCCATACCACACACACACAGCATTCGCACGTCTATGTGTTTTGGAGTGGGGACACGCTGCTACTTTTTCCTGTTGCTCACATTTTTCTCGTGCCTTAAATTCATTTTGTTGTCGGCTACCAATGCTTTCAAATGTTTTATATAATTTAAACCATTTAAATTTATGGAGTATTTTAATTCGAATGTTAGAATTCAAATGTGTAAATAAATTCATAAAATTTAGCTTGAAAATTTTTTTTTGTCTCGCTCACTTATTAATTTTTCCAAATTACACTTATTAATTAATTGCATATATTAATCTATGCAATCTATGAGCGGCTCCATATAACTAATTCAAACACTACTACAAAAAGATTCAGTTTCATCTGTTTTGAAAATCAGAGAAAAAAAGCTTTAATACTTGTCTGACTTGTCCTAACTGATACGCATGGGAGCTTATACTCATCAATTTCTTGTAGCAGTCGTGTATGAGCCACTCATAATTGTCGATTTTGTTCCATACATATTTGTCTATTTTTCAGAATAGACGAATATGGGTGAATCATATTCCTTTGTTCTAAACATATGAATATGTAACTATTGTTTAAGTTTTCTCTGTCAACGTTTCTCTCTGAATAGACTAAAAAAAGTCTCTAGAATAGATGAAAAATTGACTAGTTTTTAGTAGTGAAAGAACTATTCTTAAAAAACCAGCAAACTTTTTTCCCCAAATGGTGTACCAAATTTTCTTAATTTTATACAACTTATTATTCCGTCTTTTATTATAAGATCCTTTTAACTAAATTATGCAGTTTAAGAAAACAGTTAAAATTAGTTAAAATTAATATGTACCAAATACAATTTTGTTTTCAAATATACCCCTATATATAAATATGGGTGGATGTAAGAGAGTAATAGTGAGATAAATGAAGAAAGAGAATGTATTAAATGCATTAAACTAGGGGCAAAATAGGTAATAATGTATTAAATGCTTAGACAAACTCAAAAAAGATCTTATAGAAAGAGATAAACCCATTTAAAAAGTTGGATTTTATAATAAGAGACGGAGAGGATATATTTTACTAGTTCTTACACCAGAGAGAGAGAGAGGAAGGGCGGAGAGAGAGAGGCAAACGATACTCTGCCTTGCATTATTATCAAAAAGCTAAGGCGGTGTAAATATAGAGGTGGTTGGAATTTGTTCAGTTTGGGGTCTCAATCCCAAATAAATAGAATGAAAATGAGGTCTCATCTGATAAGAATTTATTTTTTACCGTAACTCATGCAACTATGATATTTTTGAAATAACTGTCGATATTAACTTTAATAACATTTCTTCGGTTTTAAAAATAAAATCTCTTTTGTAATATAAATTATACTAAAAAAACGTTTTATATTTAGGACTGAATGAGTAATAGAAAAGCTATATATCCAACATTCACTGGCCCTTCCAACTCGTGACTTGTCGGATGCAATTATAATGCCGTCATGATGACGCCAAGGCTTTAAGGGGCTGTTTGGTTTGAGGGGATGATGGGAGAGGAGGGGAGTAGGGGAGACCCGTTGGTTCACCAAACCCCGACTCGGCGTCACATGTTTTTGGATGGGGATGCAGTGTCCAACTACCCACTTCTTCCAAAAGAAGGAATGAAAGATATTTAATGATGTTTTATTTGATTTAGGAGAAGAAAGAAAAGGATAGTAGTAATTATTTTATCATTTTATCTATACATGTTAGTTTATATTTTTATTTATATGTTATATAAATTAATTTACATCTTGATTCAAATTACATAATTTAATAAAAATTTAGTCTTATCATATAAACATTTATATTTAAAAATTGGTACAATAATTTTTTAGTCCAATTTATATAATGATATGTTTTAAATAATCAAATTAAGAAATTTTATATGCTCTAAAAATTTAAAATTTTTATTCTCTTTCAGCTTTTTCTTTTTCCCAGCTTTAAAATATATTTTATTTAACAAAATCATATATTTTGAAAAATTAATTAATTGTATAACAAGATAATTTTTCATTGTAATAATATTTTTATTTTAAATTAGTTTTTATTATAATAATATTTATTTTAAATTTTTTAATTATGATAATATACTTTTATTTGAAATAAATTTTATAATAATATGTTTGATGAGCATTAATGGAATATCGTAAAAATATAAGACAAAACAGTCAAGAATTTTAGCTCTCCTCTAAAAAAATCCCCAGTTTGAATAGGAGTTCAAAATTTCTCAACAAATAAGGGGAAGGATCATTTTCCTTCGGCCCCTCTCCCACCTTCCTCTTCAACTAAATAGGCTTTTGTGTTCTAATTTGAGCATAATTACTCTAATTTGAGCCCTTTAGTTTTTTTTCCCTAAAAAGGCCAAAAAGGACAGGTTTCTAACCTGATTTGCCATCTCATTTCTATTAATCAATGTTGAGTATGACTTCTATCAATGTTGAATACCCTTCAAGGACATAGGGTTTTGATTTACACGAATGGATAACATGTTTCTTGGAATGATCAGATTGAGTCATTATTATTGGCTTTAACGTAGACGTCATTGGCTTATGAACTTGCTTGAAGCCTGTTCATGTCTTTAGTGTCATTGTGAACTGCAAAACCGGGACTCAAGTTTCAAACTACATGTGACTGCTAATAGTTCGATTGTTTAATGGGTTCCATAAATATTCATTGTTCATTGTTATTATTTTTTCCATGTGAGCTTAGGTGAGATTGCTTTTTTGGATTAGCTTCTCAGAAGCATTTTTGTACAAGTTAAGATATTTATTTCATATATCAAAAAATTACTTATAAAAAGTTAGTCTAAACACTCTCAAATTTGTAGGATTCTCTAACAGTTAATGAACGGCTAAATAGTTAACCTCTTGCAAAAATGGAGGTTGGATCAAGGGGTGTGGTTGTTTGTACTTCCTTATTGTGATGGAAAAAAGAGAAGGCGTTATCCCTTTGCTTTGAAATTTTAAAATATAAGGTATTTTCTAGAAGAAATTATTAGTTCATATAAAGAGTTACTTCTCCGATCTTAATATATGATCCAATTATTGAGGTGATTTTGGTCATAAATGTGAGACTTTTTTTTCATATTTATCGTTTTTTCTAAATTATCTTTATGGATACTCCCTTAATCATAATCAAGTAGAAGAAGGGAAAGATATTAAGGAAGATGATTATGATATTTTAGACAAAACATGTCTTATTTTATAATTAATTGACTTACTTAACATGATTATTCAAATCAAATTAGTTAAATAGGTATTATATTAAGGACCAAAGGAATATTAATTATAGAAAATCAATAAGCAGACCAAAACTGATTATGTACCAGAAAGAGACTTTATATGAACACGTGATTTTTTCCCCTTCTTGATCTCGCTTTGTTCTGCTTTCAATTTTTTCTGTTGGTTGCTACTGTGCTTTCAAATGTTTTATATAATTTCAACCATTCAAATTTATGTAATATTTTAATTAAAATGTTATAATTCAAATATATATATAAATCCATAAAATTGTTTTTCCCTATAAAATCAGGCAGCTAAAAGCATAACATAAATTTTACTTTTGCCTCTCGAAGTCAAACTCGTCAAACTTTAGTCTTCAATCTTAATCTTCTCAAACATAATTTTTTAGAGTAATAATCTAAACAGATTTTTTTCCACAAAACTTGTTCAAACTAAAAACAAAATCAAACAAGGCGTGAGTTTTTTTTTTTTTTATGTTTATAGCTTTAATTTGATTGGTACTAAGAGCTAGAGATGTTTGGATTAGCTCCTGTTTTACGGAATCCAAGATAAATGTATAAAAAGAGTTTTGTTCCAACTTGTGTAAAAGTATTTTTTTAAGTGCTTTTGAGGATTCCCAAATATTTCCATTTAGTTTGGTACAACTCAATGCCTGTTTCTTGATTATATTACTTTTTTAAGATTTTATTACAGTTCTCCTTAAGTAAAATAAAAGAAGGATATATTTATATAGAATTATAATTATTTATTTTGATCCATACGTCTGTTAATAGGGTGGGCAGTAGAAAGTTGGTAGGAAGAGGCCACTTTCAGTCTGGGGTCTCAATGCGAATAGAATTGGACCTCAAGTAGCTTTCAAAGACCACCCACAATTAGCCACGTATTTGCACATCATTTACGTTATGGCCACCGTATAGCTTTGATATATATATATATATATATATATATATTTATATATATGGCCAACCCATTACGACCCATGTTTCTGAGGAACATCCCTGTGCTCGTCATGGGCAGCATGATAGTTATCATTGTAGTAAAATCAAACCGTTCAAATACAATTTTAATAGTTTAAATTTAAAATTTTTAAATAAAAATTATTTTTTAAAAAAACTTACAGTTAAGAGATTACATTTATTTTAATTTATGTACCTATTAAAGAAAAATATTTTAAAAAAACAAAAACATTAAATATTAAATCTGAACCATCCACATTAAATTTGAATTGTTGAGACTTGGTGAGCATTATACTACTCATCATCACGATGAGCACAGAAACTAGTTCTAGTTTGCAACTATGTGATTGTTAGTAGTATGGCTGTGTCTTTGTAAAATTAGTTTCAGTACTCATCATCTTAATGAGCACTATAAACTCGTAACATTTGGATTGTTTATATCTAATTTAAATGGTTTAGATTCAAAATTTTTAACTAATTATTTTTAAATAAGAAAACTATTTTTTGAAAGAATGATAGTTAAGAGATTATTTCTGTTTTAGATTCTATACATATTAAAGTAATTATTTTGAATAAATAAAAATAAAAATATTAAATATGGACCATCCAAATGAGATATAGACGTTCTAGATCTTATAAGCTTAGAGTGTTTATCAAAGTGATGAGCACTAAAACTAGTTCCGTGTTTTGGTGATCTCAAATAGTTTCCATTTAAAAGAAAATTGAGAAAAAGTTTATCTCATTAAATTTTATTACTGAGAAAGACTGGTTGAAAATTTCTCATATACAAAAAATATTCATGCTCTCAATCGGGTCCTTTTTACCCTAAAGAAGGCGAAAATGGACATGTTTCTAATGTGATTTGCCAACTAATTTTTATTAATATGACTTCTATCAATGTTTCATGTCTTTAGTTCTCGAAGCATGTCTTCTTCACGATTTTTTGGGAGAGGAACTGAAGTTCTTTGGTTAGATGTGAAGATTGCTGTAATTAACTTCATAATTTATCAAGTGTAATCAAAACCCCAAACACAACATAGATATAGATAGAATAACAAAGGTACATAAATCAATATTATTGTTGACACCGTTCAAAATGCTTGTTCTCTAGGGAATATAATTTTATGCTTTAATTAAAAAGCTTTGAGAGGATTGAGGTGGCTCGTTCCTGAACTGTCTCCCACGCCATAATCACGTGTTGTTCCTCAGTTAATGTGGCGCCAATCGCACACCTAATCACAAAAGCTCCTTCAACCTTACCATGAGTCATAAACACTTTGCCTGAACCGTTGATTAAATCTAGCAATTTACTGTTGATTTCGTTCACAAGATGTTCATCATCATCGTTTATGATTTTCCCATTGAGCTCGTGATCACTAATACCATTACGAAAGGGTTTCTTGGTGATGATCACTGATGGTGAAACCCAAAGCAAACCAGAGAAAAATACCTTGGCACAAATACCTCAAACCTCTTATCCTGCTTCACAAGGTTTTCAAAATTTTTGCCCATTTTCACATGCTTTCGGAGGAAGTTTCTGAGGTTGTCCAGGCCATAGCTGCGAAGCACAAACCATAGTTTCAGGGACTGAAATTTCCTGCTTAATGCTATCTGCCAATCTTTGTAGTCGATCACTTGGTTTGATTCTGAAGCTTTGTTTCTCAGGTAACACTGCTACGTCAATAGACAGTTGCAGCGTTTTTTTTTTTTTTTCAGTTGGTAGCATTTTCAAAACGCTACAAGAATTAGTTCTACGGTTTGCTAATTTTACTAGCTGTAGTGCTTTTCAATGCAGCATTTATTTATTTTATTTTTTTAAAAGAAATATAAGCTGTAGTGCTTATTTGAAGAAGCGGAACAGCTGCTTTTTTTTAAAAAAAAAAATATATAATCCATTTTTAGGAGACCGCTATTCATCTCCCAGGCATTCTGTTGGTTGGTTTCTGTGAAAATTCATCTTCTTTCTTTCTGACTCTTCAATCTCCAGTATCTTCATATAGGAAAAACCTATAAAAGCAAAAGACAAAAAAAGAACATGTTTCAATTTGAGTATACTTGCTCATAATATGTTGAAATCTTTGCTCTTTAAAGAAACACGCCCTAAAAAGATTCAAAGATTAAATCATTCCTGCACAACAACAAAGAATAACATTTTTTATTTAGCACTTGAAAGAAAAAAACCGCACAGATGCTTAAATTTCAAACTTGTACGAGAAATCAAACAAAAAGATAAACACAATTCCAAAAATTACATTTTTATGTTTCCAGATCTTCCACTAAGGGGCAAAAACACAAAGATTCACAAAGAATGATAAGTGATACCGGCAATCAAATGCAAATGTGAGAATGCAAAGAGGTTGAGAGTGAACCTGAATGTGACAAGATCAAGAAAGCCATAGAGTGGAGCGAAATGCCACAAGCGGGATGGAGGCATGAGAGAGAAAGATAGAGAAGATGGTGGGTTGAGAGAAAGAAGGAAAGCGTGAGAGTCAGAAGAAGAAAGGATGAAGACTTCTAGAAAGAAGAGAAGTGGAGAAGAGGAAACGAGCAAGGAGGCTACAGGAAAAGGAAAAGGAAAAGAAGGTAGGGTTAGAGTTGGGCTTGAGGACATATTAGGTTAAAAAAAAAATTAAGCACATCCGGTGGCATTTGATTGACAAAGCGCTATGGGTGATTCTATTTTTCTCACAAGAAAAAAACACCTATAGCTCATTCTTAAAAAACACTACGGGAATTTTTTTAATTTCTTTTAGAAAATTAAAACTAAAACCAAACCCTCCATCACCGTATGTATCATTTTCTTTTTTGTTTTTAATGTTTTTCCACCTAAGATTCATATCCATATCATAAATATATTATGTAATTATTAATACTGATATTTTTGGGCAATATTAATACTGATATTTATTCACTTATATCACTAAAATGTTTTTGTCAGAGTTATATCACTAATATTGATATCTATTATTCACTTCCGTATGCAGTAAGAGATAATTTTTTTAAAAAAAATAATTGTCTTCTGTAACGTTTTTTCAAGAAAATGTTACAACTATATGATGCTTTTTGAAAGATAAAATATATAATAACTGTGAAATTTTCTTAAGAAAACCGTACAGAAGACTTATAGCCTATATATGAGTTTGATCAGACCCATAAACAACGAGCTTCTTTAGATTCTCCTTCCCTATTTGGCGAAGCTTGAATTTGTCAGCCGTAATTAAAGCATGTTAGAGGATGTTTTCCCCCCATAACACACATATGTGTGTGTGTGCACGCGCATTCGCAAGTGTAGTAGTGACAGGCTTCTCTCCCCTTTCCATCCTCTTTCTTTCTAGTCTTTTTTAATTAGGATTAATTAATCTGTAAGTCTTTATAGTTTCAACCAATTTTAAATTAAGTCCCTATAGTTTTTTTTTCTTTTTATAAAATCCTTATACTTTCAGCTGTTTTTAATTAGGTCATTGTATTTATTTTTCTTTTTATCAAATTCTTATAATTTCACTAAATTTTAATCAGGTCCATGTAGTTTTAATTTTCATTTATTAATTAAATATAAACTTAATTAAATAGATTAATACTGAAATATAAAATATTGATAATGAAATTAAATTACTAATTATATAATAAAAATAAGTAATATAATTAATTAATTCAGGAAATTTTTTTAGAACAATTAATATTTTCTTGCTGGAAAAAAATAAAATTATTATAATAATTCATTATTTTTAGAATATTATAGTTTATAAACTAATATTAAATAATATATACTATTTTATGGTAATAGAATAGTAATATTAGAATTTATAAAATAAAGAATAAAAAATTCAAGGACTTAATTAAAAATAAGGTAAACTTATAAGGACTTGATCAAAAGAAAAATAAATATAAGGACTTAATTAAAAACAGTTGAAGGTATAAGGACCTGATAAAAAGAAAAAAAAACTATAGGGACCTAATTCAAAATTAGTTGAAACTATAAGGACTTACAGATTAATTATCCCTTTTAACTATTAGATTAACATATTTCAACGGTTTAGATTTAATTTTTTATAAACTATTTATAAAAAAATTTTAAAAACATTTAGTGCACTTGCAAACCATTATAATTAAATTTTAATATAGTTCATAATTTATTATTTATTTATTTTTATAATTTTGATATTTTAATAATAGTTTTAAAAAGATTTAAATATGAAGCTTTAAAATATTAATCTAGTGGTTAAAAAAAAAGGAAGAGAATGGAAAAGGATGGGAAGAGAAGAGGAGATATTCCGAACCGATTTTTTCTAGGTTCGAACTTTGAAGGATCCAGTGTCCAACTATCGACTTCTTCCGAAACAAGAAATATTTAATAATTCCTTTTCCAATTTAAGAGAGGGAAGGGAGGGACAGCAATAATTATCTGAAAAATTTGTCAAAAAAAAATTAAAAATATGAAATAGTAAAATATGTACTTGAATAAACAAAATTGCTTGAAAAAGAACTGAGTTTTAAATTGTAATTATAAAATGTTAGGAAAAAGACCAAAATGATTATTTTCTTTTTCTTTCATCACCCAGTCTCTTTCTCTTTCACACTGTGACAGGAGCTCTCTCTTCCCCTCTCTTCCTGCCGGCACCACATTCCATTGATTTCGAAGTCACTATACAGCAACCATTGTCTTCAATGCATCATTTTTATTTGTAACAAATGTATTAATATAGCTCATACTGGTGCGTTTTCACAGAGGAGGCTTTGCTGGAGTTTTTTACCCATCCCTCACCATCGGAAAGTCTCTCCATGGAAGAGTGATGCGTTGTAAGCATCTGTTTTCCGGCTTAATTAGGTCCGGTGAGCTCGAGGCTTTGTGTTAGGTGTGTGAGTTGGTGTGGATTTGGTTTGGGGTGCATGGTGGAGGGATTTTTGAACGGGAAAGATAAATGGAAGGGCAATGCTTAATGGTGGCTAGAGTTGTGGGGGTTCGTCGATAAGGAAGGAGTTTCAATCACAGAAGGTCGACAAGGGTTCGATAGTGTGTGTCAATATCCAATCAACCACATATCACAGGCTCACAATATACTCAGTTTTCTTGATAATGATGGGCGGCTTGATATGGGAAACTTTGAAGATGTTTTCCAGATGTTTAGGCAGTGAGATCTCCTACTTGACCCAAGTTTTAATATTCTTACATTTACCGTTGTCTGAGTGTCACTTTTAAAATTGCAGAAGTTGTGATTCAACATTTGGATTGGGGAACCTTAATAATGAAGAGGAGTCCTGCTGGCTCCTATCTTCACACAACACAGAAGGATCCGATATCCGATGAAGCATTGAAGTCTGGCTTCAGATTTTCATGTGCTGAAGCAGGTCCAATGAAAATTATATCAGATTATGATTTAGATTCCAAACCAGATGTTGAAGGTCCGCCAATGGCTGGTTCCAACAGAACAACATCTCCTGTTGATGGAAAATTGAGGTGTCGAATTGATGTTGATGATGATGTTGTCCCTGGTCCATTATCAATGTCAAACGAACTAGACATGAAATCTGGTAATATGGATGACTAGGGGTTCAAAGATACGGTGGGTGCAGAGTGCTGTTTTATTTTCTGTTTTCTTTAACAATTTACTAGGATTCTTTAGTCTTGAAATTTGAATTCTGGAGCTATAATTTTATGTACTCTTTATTCAAAATACTCAAAAGATTTGGGTCCTGCCCAGCTCTTAAATGGATTAGAAGTAATTATTTTGACACATACTCCTGATAAGTTGATGATTGTTAATAATAGTGAAATAAATCATTGAGGTCTGATAATAAAAGTATGTTACAAAGCAGGAGGAAGAACTGATTGTGCCTGATATCTCAGTTGCATGATGTTAAGATTTATTTATTATAGAATTCTGTGTAGTTTTGATATCATTGGATCATAATACGGGAAAGAATTGTTGCTCTGCAATTCTATGGCTAAAAGAAAATTAAAGTTGGGAATAACAAGTTAACTATAAAAAATTGACAAGTTTATAATAGAAAATAATATAATTGGAAATTAAAACTTTGTGAAGTAATTGGGAATAACAAGTTGAGTTTCAAGATTTGATATGTTTATAATAGAAAATAATAAGTATATAATTGAAAATAATAAGTTTGCGAAGTAATTTGAAGTAACAAGTTGAGTTTGAGGATTTGACAAGTTTATAATAGGAAATAACAAATTTGTAAAATACTTAAAAATAACAAGTTCAGTTTGAAGATTTGACAAATTTATAATAGGAAATAACAAGTATATATTTGGAAATAATAAATTTGTGAAGTAGTTGGGAATAACAAGTTGTGTACAAAGATTTGATAAGTTTGTAATAGGAAATAACAAGTATATAATTAAAAATAACAAATTTGTGAAATAGTTGAAAATAACAAGTTGAGTTTAAGGATTTGACAAGTTTATAATAGAAAATAACAATTATAAAATTGGAAATAATAAGTTTGTCAAGTAGTTGGGAATAAAAAATTGAATATAAGGATTTGACGTGTTTAGGATAAAAAAAATTATAATTAGAAATAACATGTTGATGATAATTAACGGTAAATTAGTGGAGTATATATACATTGCACATTAGCTTTTTGCTAAAGGTTCGTTTTTGACTTTTTGCTGCAGGATTTGGGATCACCTTATAACTAATGTTACAGTTTTTTTTTCGGTGATATTTTAATGTTACAGTTTATTGTAGCGTTTCCTTACTAGTTCTGTAATTGTTTTGAGATTCTCTATCAATTTTGAAGATTTTATTTCCATTCCTTGATCAGGGGAATCAAATTGATAGTGTGGTTGAAAGTATTGAAACTATGAAAATGTATAAACGAGCTGAAGACCAATAGCAACTTTACAAGAGTAGATGCCTCATAAAATCGGGGCAATACTGTACATTTGGATGAAAGCAAGCTGCAATATCTTCATAATTCAGCAAAACAAACTGAAGTATAATTTACATAAGTGTAGTTTGCCTCAAAAACCGTACAAAAGAGAAGACTGTGATATTTAATTTATTTTCTTGTAATTATAGTTTTAGAGGTTTCTTTTTCAGTTGGTTTCAATTTGCACAAAAGTTTGAAATGAATAAAATAACAAATCTAGTATGAAAAATAACAAGCGTTGAAAAGCTATTCACAATAATTTAAGTTTTAGCAAAAATTGACATTATTCTACAATTTATATACCATTGACAAGTCTAGCATAGAAAATAAAATGTGTTAAAAAGCTATTGATAGTAACTTAAGTTTTAGTAAAAATTGATATTATTTTCACAATTTAGTTGCCAATGACAAGTTTAGTATAGAATATAACAAGTGTTGAAAACTATTCACAAAAACTTAAGTTTAACTTAAAAATAACAAATTAAGTATGTGGATTTAACAAACTTGTAATTAAAAAAACAACAAGTTTTGAATATAAAGTAACTAAATGTATTTTTAATTAACCAAAAAATATATATTTATCAAAATAAATTAAAAATTATTTTTAATTCATTTTGGTAAATTTTGGTAATTAAAATTTTATGATGAGGAATTAATCTCTAATTTATAATTAAAAATTTATAATGAGGTGTTCATCTCCAAGTTATTATAAATTGAAATCATTTCTATAAATAACAAAAAAATATTTATAATGAGTTGTCTTGGGTAACTAAATTATGAAAATAATATCAATTTTTCATATTAGACTTGTTATTTCTCATAGTAGACTTGTCATTGTAACTAAATTGTGGAGATAATGTCAATTTTTGCTAAAATTTGAGTTAAAGTTAATGTGAAAGCTTTTCAATGCTTGTTATTTCCCACACTACACTTGTCATTAACAACTAAATTGTAAAAATAATTTCAATTTCTGCTAAAATTTAAATTATTATAAATAGCTTTCTAACATTTGTTATTTTTCATATTAGACTTGTCATTGATAACTAAATTGTGAAAATAATGTCAATTTCTGCTAAAACTTAAAACCATTGTGAATAGTTTTTTAACACTTGTTATTTTTCATACTAGACTTTTCATTGGCAAATAAATTATGAAAATAATGTCAATTTCTACTAAAATATAAATTAATGTGAATAGTTTTTTAACATTTGTTAGTTTTCATACTAAACTTGTTATTGGCAACTAAATTATGGAAAAAAATGTTAGTTTCTACTAAAACTTAAGTTAATGTTAATGGCTTTTCAACACTTGTTATTTTTCATACTATATTTGTTATTGACAACTAAATTGTGAAAATAATATGAATTTTTACTTAAACTTAAGTTAATATGAATAGCTTTTCAATATAGTGAGAACACTTGGCCTGAATGCTCCAGCCGCACCCTTCAAAAGCACCACCCTATCCTCAACAACGCCTCAGCTCTTCACTTCCTACAAGTTTAGTGCAAGGGTTCAATCAAATATTAGTTTTTAAATTGAAAACAAGCCATTTCCCATTTGCTCGTATGAATTTTGCATTACCTATGGCATGTCAACGGAATATGTTACTTCATCAAAGGTAATGGAATGTGGATCAAAAGGAAGAACCGTTCCTCTTTTCCTGTTTTGATTTGTCTCCACACCAGCTTTTTCTCTTGTGAATCGATCATCTCCCACTGCTCAGTTTTCAACCCACAAGGTATAATGTAAAAATAAGGATAAACTATCATTCACACGAGCATGTTAATGACACATTTGTTTTGAAGATCAAGCACCTCTCTTTGAGGGGCGACCCCAGCTAGATTTTCTGATATCCTTGAGTGCTGTTATAAGGGCTTTTATGTGTGTGCGTCAAAATAAAAGAACTTTTGCTCTGTGAATGTGGAGATTCTTGGGCGACTTGAAGATAACAATGACAATGAAAAGAAAGTGGATGGTATGCATATGAGCAAACAAGAAGATAACAGGATAATATACTAAGGTCCACGAGGTAGAGACAGGGAAGACGACGGACTGAACAAGCTATCAAAGGGAGAAAGAAAAAAGCCGAGTGTGCTAGTTCCGCAACAGAGAGAAAGGGAAACAGAAGGGAAAATTGAGGGCTTTTTTTCCCCCCACAAGAGGGGGTATTTTTATTTTCTCTAACATTTCATAATTTATATTTAAGACATGGTCTCAGATAGTAATTTTGGGAATTGAAGAGCCCAAATTATAATTCTGTATATTTCAGGGTCTTTAATTACCATTTTCCCTAATTATTTTATCATTTTAGCCTTACATGTTAGTCTATATTTTTATTTATATATTATATAAATTAATCTACATTCTCCTTCAAATTATATTATTTAATAACAATTTAGTCTATCATATTAATATTTATATTTAAAAATTGGTACAATAATTTTTTAGTCCAATTGATATAATAATATCTTTTAAATAATCAAATTAACAAATTTATATGCTCTTAAAAATTGAAATTTGTGTTCTCTTTCTGCTATTTCTTCCCAGCTTTAAAATATATTTTATTTAAAAAATATATTTTTAAAAATTAATTAATTGTTTAATAATGTAATTCTTCATTGTAATAATATTTTTATTTTAAATTAATTTTTATAATATATTTTTTATTATAATGATATTTATTTTTAATGTTTACTTATAATATATAATTTTATTTGAAATAAATTTTATAATAATATGTCTTAAGAGCATTAATGGAATACCATAAAAATATAAGATAAAATAGTCAAAAAAATTCTCAATTTGAGGGGGAGTTAAAATTAGCTCCCCTTCCCTTCAAAATTTCTCATCAAATGAGGGGAGGGCTCATTTTCCTTACCCTCACCCACACTCCTCTCCAACCAACCAAGCTCTTAGGCTCCAATCTGAACTTGTGGGCTGCAATTAAAGCATGTTAGAAGATGTTTTGCCCCCATCACACACACACACACACACGCATTCATACGTCTATGTATGTGGTTTGAAGTGGGGACCCCTCCTCTTATCAACCTCTTCCCCAATCCTCACCTTCAAGGACACAGGGTTTTGATTTACATGTATGGATAACATGTTTCTTGGAATGATCAGATCGAGTGATTATTATTGGCTTTAACATAGATGTCATTGTTTATGAACTTGCTTGAAGCCTGTTCATGCCTTTAGTGTCATTGTGAACTGCAAAACCGAGACTCAAGTTTCAAACTACATGTGACTGCTAACAGTTCAATTGCTTCATGGGTTCCATAGATATTCATTGTTCATTGTTATTATATATTCTTTCCATAAGAGTTTTTAGGCGAGATTGCTTATTTGGATTAGCTTTTCATAAGCATTTTTGTACAAGTTAAGATATTTATTTTGTATATCATAAAATTACCTATAAGAAGTTAATCTAAGCACTCTCAAATTTGTAGGATTTTCTAACAGTTAATGGACGGCTCAGTAGTTAACCTGTCATAAAAATGGAGGTCATTGGATAAAGGCGTGTGGTTGTTTGTACTCCCACATTGTGATGGAAAAAAGAGAAGGTGTTATCCCTTTGCTTTGAAATTTTAAAATATAAGGTGTTTTCTAGAAGAAATTATTAGTTCATATAAAGAGTTACTCATCTGATCCTTGATATAGGATCTAATTATTAAGTTAATTTTGATCATTATTATAAGACTTCTTTATCATATTTATCAGTTTTTTCTAAATTACCCTTATAGATATTCTCTCAATCATAATCAAGTAAGAGATGGGAAGGATATTAAAGAAGATGATTATGGTGTTTTAAAAAAAATGTCATATTTCTTATAATTAACTAACTTACTTAACTTTTTTAATCTAATCAAATTAGTTAAATAGGTATTATATTAAGACAAGAGGAGTATTAATTATAGAAAATCAGTAAGCAGACCAAAACTGATTATGTACCAGAAAGAGACGTCATATGAAAACGTGATTTTTTTTCCCCCTTCTTGATCTCGCTTTATTCTGCTTTCAATTTATCCTGTTGGTTGCTGCTGTGATTTCAAATGTTTTATATAATTTCAACCATTCAAATTTATGTAATATTTTAATTAAAATGTTATAATTCAAACATATATAAATTCATAAAATTGTTTTTTCCCCCATAAAATCAGGCAGCTAAAAGCATAAAACAATCTTATTTTGCTTTTGACTCTCGAAGTCAAACTCGTCAAACTTTATTCTTCAATGTTAATCTTCTCAAACATAATTTTTTAGAATAATTATCCAAACAGATTTTTTTTCCACAAAACTTGTTCAAACTAAAAACAAAATCAAAAAGGCGTGAGTTTTTTTTTTTTATCTTTGTAGCTTTAATTTGATTGATACTCTGACTTAGGGATGTTTGGATTAGCTTCTTAGAGGTGATTTTACGAAACCCAAAATAAATATGAAAAAAATTTTGTCTCAATTTTTATAAAAGTATTTTTCAAGTGCTTTTAAGGATTCCCAAACACTCTCCTTACACTTTAGTTTGGGACAACTCAATGCCTATTTCTTGATTATATTACCTCTTTAAGATTTTATTACTGTTCTCCTTAAATAAAATAAAAGAAGGATATATTTAGATAAAATTATAATTATTTATTTTGATCCATACGTCTGTTAATAGGATGGGCAGTAGAAAGTTGGTAGGAAGAGGCCACTCTCAGTCTGGGGTCTCGATATGTACGAATAGAATTGGACCAGCCACAATTAGCCACGTATTGGCACATCATTTATATATATGGCCATTCCGATGAACCCATAACCACCCGTGTTTCGAAGGAACATTCCTGTGCTCATCTTGATAGTCATTTGCAGTAAAATTCAAACCTTTCGAATACAATTTTAATAGTTTAAATTTAAAATTTTTAAATAAAAATTATTTTTTAAAAAAACTTAAATTATGTACTTATTAAAGAAAAATATTTTTTTAAAAACAAAAATTCATCAGATTGGGACCATTCATATTAAATTTGAATAGTTAAGATTTGATAAGCATTATAGTACTCGTAATTACGATGAGCACAGAAACTTGTTCCAGTTCGCAACTATGTGGTTATTAGTAGTATGGCCGTGTGTTTGTGAAACCAATTTCAGTACTCATCATCTTGATGAGCAATATAAACTCATCATATTTGGATTGTCTATATCTGATTTGAATGATTCAAATTTAAAATTTATCAGATATAAAAATTTTAACTAATTATTTTTAAATAGAAAATACTATTTTTGAAAGAATAATAATTAAGAGATTATCTCTATTTTAAATTCACGACATATTAAAATAATTATTTTAAATAAATAAAAATAAAAAAGAAATCAAATATGGACCATCCAAATGAAATATAGATGTTCCAGATCTGATAAGTTTAGAGTGCTTATCAAAGTGATAAGCACTAAAACTGGTTTTGTGTCTTTGTGATCTCAAATAGTTTCCATTTAAAGTATGGGGTAGCATGAGAAAATTGAGAAAAAGTTCATCTCATTAAAAATTGTTACTGAGAAAGACTAGTTGATAATTTCCCATGTACAAAAAATATTTGGCTCTAATTCGGGTCCTTTTTACCCTAATAAAGATGTTTAATATGACGATCAATGGACATGTTTCTAATGTGATTTGCCAACTAATTTTTATTAATATGACTTCTATCAATGTTTCATGTCTTTAGTTCTCGACGCATGTCTTCTTCACGATTTTATTGGGGAGGAACTGAAGTTCTTTGGTTAGATGTGAAGGTTGCAGTAATTAATGGTTAGATGTGAAGGTTGCCGTAACTAACTTCAAAATTTATTAAGCATAATCAAAACCCCAAAACACAACATGGATATAGATGGAATAACAGAGTTACATAAATCAATATTATTGTTGACATCGTTCAAAATGCTTGCTCTCCAGGGAATATGATTTTATGCTTTAATTAAAAAGCTTTGAGAGGATTGAGGTAGCTTGTTCCTGAACTGTCTCCCACGCCATAATCACATGTTGTTCCTCAGTTAATGTGGCGCCAATCGCACACCTAATCACAAAAGCCCCTTCAACCTTACCATGAGTCATAAACACTTTGCCTGAACCGTTGATTAAATCCAGCAATTTGCTGTTGATTTCATTCACAAGATGTTCATCATCATCGTTTATGATTTTTCCATTGAGCTCATGATCACTAGTACCATTACGAAAAGGTTTCTTGGTGATGATCACTGACGGTGAAACCCTAAAGCAAACCAGAGAAAAATACCTCGGCACAAATATCTCAAACCTCTTATCCTGCTTCACAAGGTTTTCAAAAGTTTTGGCCATTTTCACATGCTGTCGGAGGAAGTTTCTGAGGTTGTCCAGGCCATAGCTGCGAAGCACAAACCATAGTTTCAGGGACTGAAATTTCCTGCTTAATGCTATCTGCCAGTCTTTGTAGTCGATCACTTGGTTTGATTCTGAAGCTTTGTTTCTCAGGTAATGAGGGTTTGTTGAGAGGGAATTTGTCAAAGAAGAAGAATCTTTCACCCAAAGGCAACAACAAGTCAAATTAGTGAAAAACCATTTATGTGCATTGAAGCTAAACGAGTTAACCCCTTCAATTCCATCAATGAAATACCTGAACTCTGGCAAATAAGGGCCCCACCTGCATAAGCAGCGTCCACATGGACCCAAATGCCATACTCCTTTGCCACGTCACCTAATGGGCCAATAGGATCAACAGCAGTAGTTGTCGTAGTCCCAACAGTGGCACAAATAAAACAAGGAACCAACCCATTTTCCACGTCCCTGACTATTGCAGAACGGAGTGAATGTGGTGACAAAGCAAATGAACCTGACTTGTTGGTTTTGATGACCCTGAGATTTTCTGGGTGGATTCCTGCGACATGAGCAGCTTTTTGAAAAGCACTATGAGTTTGATCAGACCCATAAACGACAAGCTTCTTTAGGTTCTCCTTCCCCACATGGCGAAGCTTTTCATCTCTTGCAGCCACAAGGGTACACAAAATGGCCTCACAGGTTGTCGCTAACAAAACGCCGCCTCCAACGTTACTTGAAAAAAGAAAACTCTCTGGGAGTTTCAGAGCTTGTCCAAGCCAATCCATGACGATGCTTTCGAGTTCAGTCGCAGCAGGTGATGAAATCCAATTGAACCCGACAACACCGAACCCTGTGCTTAACATCTCGCCCATGAAACCTGCGGTACTGCTACTGCTGGGGAAGTACGCAAAGTAATTAGGACTCTGCCAATGTGTGATTCCTGGGACGATGTGGTCCTGAACATCCCGGAGTATGGTTTCAAAGGGTTCAGGTTTACTAGGAGCAGAAGACGGCAGCATTTTTCGGAGGTAACCAGGTCGGACTTGGCTCAGGACTGGGAAGTTAGCCACATTACGATAATAATCAACGAGTGAGTCAATCATCATGTAACCTTGCCTCTTGAATTCTTCTAGGTCGAGGGGATTCATGTTGATATCGCTGTGGAACTTGAATTTGTGGGCCGTAATTATAGTATGTTAGAAGATGTTCCCCCTCAATAGCATATATATATGCATTCGTACGTCTAGTGGGGGCACGTGGAGCGGAACCTCTCATATACCTTTCCTTCCGGGGCGGACCTCGTCCTCTCCTATGCCTTCCCCTCCTCTTACCAACCTCTTCCCCAGTCCTCACCCTCCAGCTCATCTATGGCCAAAATAAAACGTCCACATTTGATATGCGCTGCATATACTATTATTTTTAATTGCCCCTTCATTTGTTTTTATAATGAAAAAAAATTCATACAAAAAAATGTATAAATAGTTCAAATTAGATTATGTATTTAAATATTGAACAGATATGGTTTCCTTCAATTAATTTTCTCTGCTGCTTATCCATCATTTTTAATTTAAAGGGGAAATTAAAAAGAATAGTATATGCAGCGCTTATCAAATCTGGCATTTTTATTTGGTCGTGGATGAGATGAAGGGCGGGGACTGGGCAAAATGTTGGTAAGAGGAGGGGAAGGCATAGGAGAGATTCCACTCCGTGGGGACACGCAGCTACTGTTTCCTCTTGCCCACGTTTTTGTCGTGCTTTAAATTCATTTTGTTGTCGGCAACCAATGCTTTCAAATGTTTTATATAATGTAAACCATTCAAATTTATGTAGTATAAAAATTATCTCGCTCACTTACTAATTTTTCCAAACTACACGTATTAATTAATTGCATATATTAATCTATGCAATCAACGAATGGTTCCATGTAAAAAAATTCAAACACTACTGCAAAAAAATTCATTTTCATTTGTTTGGAAAGTTGACAAGAAAAGCCTCAATACTTGCCTGATTTGTCTTCACAGATGAGTACGGCAGGACGATACTCTACCCTACATTATTACTGACAGGGCCGCGTAAGTATAGAGGTGGTTGAAATTCAGTTTGGGGTCTCAATCCCAAATAAATACTCTTCTTGTCTTTAATATAAAACCCATTTAACTAATTTGATTAGATTAAGAAAGTTAGATAAGTTAGTTAATTATAAAAAATGTGATATGTTTTTCCTAAAACACCATAATCATCTTTCTTAATACCTTCTCTCCCTCTTCTACTTGATTACGGTTGAGGGAGTATTTATAGGGATAGTTTAGAGAAAATTGATAAGTATGAGAAATGAGTATTATATTTAGGACCAAAACCAACTCAACAACTGGGTCCTATATTAAAGACTAGAGGAGTAGAATGAAAATGAGGTTTCATTCGATAAGAATTTTTTTTTTAACCTTAACTCATGCAACTATGATATTGTCTGTAAACGATTTGAACTCTCTATCTCATATTTAAGAGGAAAAAAATATGTTTAGTGTCATTGTTAATCCACAAAACCACGACTCAAGTTTCAAACTATATGTGACTGTCAATATATAGTTCGATTATTTAATAGGTTCCGAAAATATTCATTGTTTAATACTACTTCCTGTCCTAATTATAAGACCTCATTAGAGGTAGTATATTATTGTTGACGTCGTCATTAATATCATCATCAATCATCAATATATAAAGATACGTGACCAATTTGTACTTATAGTTAAATGGTTGAGTCGCATGGTTCAAGCGATGCAATAATAATGACTTGTTAAGGATTTTAATCATTAAATAAAATATGTTTTCTCAAATATTAATCGCATGGAGTTTGAGGAATCGTCAAAATTTATATTATGGAACTTGCTGTGAATTTTATATTATTTAAAATTATGAAAAAAGCATGACTTATTTTATAAATTTGTGTACTAACTATCAATATTAACTTCAATAATAATATAAGAACTAGACATCCGACAGTCACTTCTTGGTCAAAAAAGACATCCGACAGTCACTGGCGCTTCCGACTCGTGACTTGTCGGATGCAATTATAACGCCGTCATGATCATGCCAAGGCTTTACGAGACTGTTTGGTTTGAGGGGACGATGGGAGAGGAGGGCAGTAGGGGAGACCCGTTGGTTCACCAAATTCCGACTCAGCGTCACATGTTTTTTCTAGATTCGCAGGGCTCTGGTGTCCAACTACCCACGCCTTCCGAAAGAAGGAGTATTTAGTAATCCATCGTTTAGTTCATGAGAATGAATTGGGAGACAGTAATAATTATTTTATCATTTTATCTTTATATGTTAGGTTATATTTTTATTTATATACTTTTCCTGTTTTTATTATAAGGCCTTGTTATTAAGTTAATTTTGGTTCTAAATATAAGACCTATTTATTATGTTTATTAATTTTTTCTAAATTAATCTTATGGATATTTCCTTAACCATAATCAAGTAAGTGATGGAGGAAAGATATTAAGAATGATGATTATAGTGTTTTAGGAAAAGCATGTCATATTTTTTATGATCAAATTAGTTAATTAAGTCTTATATTAAGAACTGAAGAAGTATTATATAAATTAATTTACATTCAAATTATATGACTTCATAAAAATTAGTCTTATCATATCAAATTTATATTTGAAAATTGGTACAATAATTTTTTAGTCCAATTGATATGATAATATGTTTTAAATAATCAAATTAACCAATTTTATCCGTTCTAAAAATTTGAAATTTTTATTCTCTTTCAGCTTTTTTTCCCAGCTTTAAAATATTTTATTTAAAAAATTAATATATTTTTAAAAATTAATTAATTGTATAATGATATAACTTTTCATTGTAATAATATTTTTATTTTAAATTAATTTTTATTATAATATATACTTTCATTTGAAATAAATTTTAGAATAATACGTCTTATGAGCATTAATAGAATATCATAAAAATATAAGACAAAATGGTTAAGAATTTTAACTCCCCTCTAAAAAAATCCCCAATTTGAATAGGAGTTAAAATGGGGTCCCTTTCCCTTCAGAATTTCTCACAAAATGAGGGGAAGGCTCATTTTTCTTCGGCCCTCCCCACCCTCCTCTCCAACCAACCAAGCTTTTAGGCTTTAATTTGAGCATAATTACTCTACTTCGAGTCCTTTAATTTTTACCCTAAACAAGGCTAAAAAGGACAGGTTTTTAACCTGATTTACCATCTCATTTCTATTAATCAATGTTGAATACCCTTCAAGGACATAGGGTTTTGATTTACACGCATGGATAACATGTTTCTTGGAATGATCAGATCGAGTGATTATTATTGGCTTTAGTGTCACAGTGAACTACAAAACCGGGACTCAAGTTTCAAACTGCATGTGACTGCTTATAGTTCGATCGTTTAATAGGTTCCAAAAATATTCATTGTTCATTGTTATTATTCTTTCCATGTGAGCTTTTAGGTGAGATTGTCTATTTGGATTAGCTTCTCATAAACATTTTTGTATAAGTTAAGATATTTATTTCGAGTATCATAAATTTCTTATAAAAAATTAACCTAAACACTCTCAAATTTGTAGGATTTTCTAACAGTTAATGGATGGCTCAATAGTTAACCTCTTATAAAAATGGAGGGTAGATAAAGGGGTCCCTTTGCTTCAAAATTTTAAAATATAAGGGTTTTTTTTAGAAGAAATTATTAGTTCATATAAAGAGTTACTCCTCCGATTCTTAATATAGGACCAAATTGTTAAGTTGATTTCGGTCATAGATGTGAGACTTCTTTCTCATATTTATTAGTTTTTTCTAAATTACCCTTATAGATACTCTCTCAACCATAATCAAATAAGAGAAAGGAAACATATTAAGGAAGAATAAAGTTTGACGAGCTTGACTTCGAGAGGCAAGAGCAAAATAAAATTGTTTTATGCTTTTAGATGCCTGATTTTATGGGGAAAAAAACAATTTTATGAATTTATATACATTTGAATTATAACATTTTAATTAAAATATTACATAAATTTGAATGGTTGAAATTATATAAAACATTTGAAAGCACAGCAGCAACCAACAGAATAAATTGAAAGCAGAACAAGCGAGATCAAGAAGGGAAAAAAATCACGTTTTCATATGAGGTTATCTAAGCAGATTTTTTTCCACAAAACTTGTTCAAACTAAAAACAAAATCAAACAAGGCGTGAGTTTTTTTTTTTTAATCCTTGTAGCTTTAATTTGATTGGTACTCTAACTTATAGATGTTTGGATTAGCTTTTTTGAAGTAATTTTACGGAACCCAAAATAAATATATGAAAACAATTTTGTCCCAACTTATGTAAAAGTATTTTTTTTTAAGTGCTTTTGAGGATTCCTATAAACACCCTCCTTACGCTTTAGTTGACACAACTCAATACCTATTTCTTGATTATATTACTTCTTTAAGATTTTATTGCAGTCCTCCTTAAATAAAATAAAAGAAGGATATATTTAGATAGAATTATAATTATTTATTTTGATCTATACGTCTGTTAATAGGGTGCGCAGTGGAAAGTTAGTAGGAAGAGGCCGCTTTCAGTCTGGGGTGCGAATAAATGGGACCTCAACTGGCTTTAACAGACCACCTACGATTAGCCACATATTTGCACATCGTTTATGTTTTGGCCACCGACAGCTTTCACAGACCTCCTACAATTAGCCACGTGTTTGCCCATCATTTGTATTATGGCAACCGTATCGCTTTCTTAGACCTCCCACAATTAGCCACATATTGGCACATCATTTATATATATGGCCCACACATTACGACCCTTGTCTCTGAGGACCGTTCCTGTGCTCGTCACGGGTGGCATGATAATGATTGTAGTAAAATTCAAACCATTCAAATACAATTTTAATAGTTTAAATATAAAATTTTTACATAAAAATTACTTTTTAAAAAAACTTAGAGTTAAGAGATTACATTTATTTTAATTATGTACATATTAAAAAAACATATTTTTAAAAAACAAAAACATTAAATTAATCTGGACCATCCATATTAAATTTAAATGGTTGAGATTTGGTGAGCATTATAATACTCATCATTAGGATGATCACAGAAACTAGTTCCATTTTGCAACTAGATGATCACAGAAACTAGTTCTATTTTGCAACTGTGTGATTATTAGTAGTATGGCCGTGTCTTTTGTGGAACCAGTTTTCAACAACCCCATCATCTTGATGAGCACTATAAACTCATCAGATTTGAACTGTCTATATCTGATTTAAATGGTTCAAATTTAAAATTTTTAACAAATTATTTTTAAATAAAAAAAAGTTTTTTTTTTAAAAAGATAGTTAAGAGATTATCTCTATTTTAGACTCTATACATATTAAATAATTATTTTTAATAAATAAAAATTAAAAATCAAATATGGACCATCCAAATGAGATATAGACATTCCAGATCTAATGAGCTTAAGGTGCTTATCAAAGTGATGAGCACTAAAACCAATTCCGTGTCTTTCTTATCTCAAATAGTTTCCCTTTAAAGTAAAGGGCAACATGAGAAAATTGAAAAAAAGAGTTTATCTCATCAAAATTTTATTACTGAGAAAGACTGGTTGATAAATTCTCATATACAAAAATATTCATGCTCTGATTCGGGTCCTTTTTACCATATGGTTTAAATCAGATTATGTTTTTAAATATTGAACTGATATGGTTTCCTTTAAATAATTTTCTCCGCTTCTTACCCATACCGAAGAAATATATAAAATAGTTTAAAATTAGATTACGTATTTAAATATTGAACTGAATATGTTTCCTTTAATTAATTTTCTCTGCTGCTTACCCATACCAAAGAATATATATAAAATGTTTTAAAATTAGATTATGTATTTAAATATTGAACTGA